>NW_022196901.1:7720908-7760845 GCF_008632895.1 Mastomys coucha | reverse complement strand
AAACAACCCAGATGTCCCTCAACAGAGGAATGGATACAGAAATTATGGTACATCTACACAATGGAGTATTACTAAGCTGTTAAAAACAATGAATTTATGAAATTCTTGGGGAAATGGATGGATCTGGTGAATATCATCCTGAGTGAGGTAACCCAATCACAGAAGAACACATATGGTATGCACTCTTTGAAAAGTGGATATTAGCCCAGAAGCTTGGAATACACAAAGTACAATCCACAAACCACAAGAAACTTAAGGAGAAGAAAGACCAAAATGTCGATACTTCATTCTTCCTTAAAAGGGGGAACAAAATACCCATGGAAGGAGTTGCAGAGACTAACTATGGAGCAGAGACTGAAGGAAGGACAAACCAGCCTGATATAGCTGTCTCCTGAGAGGCTCTGACAGTACCCAACTAATACAGAAGTAGAGGCTCACAGCCATCCATTGAACTGAGTACTGGGTCCCCAATGAAGGAGGTAGAGAAAGGACCCAAGGAGCTAAAGGGTTTGCAGCCCCTTAGGATGAGCAACAATATGAACTAACTAGTGCTCTCAGAGCTCCCAAGGGACTAAACCACCAACCAAAGAGTAGACATGGTGGGACTAATGGCTCCAGCAGTATATGTATAGTAGAGGATGGCCTAGTCAGTCATTAATGAGAGGAGAGGATCTTGGCCCTGAATGCCAGGGCCAGTTAGCAGGAGAGGGTGGGGTGGTAATCAGGGGGAGGAGGGTGGGAACAGGGGTTTGTTCTTGTTTTTTTTTTTTGTTTGTTTTTTTTTGTTTTTTGTTTTCTTTTTTGGAGGGGAAACTGGGAAAGGAGATATCGTATGACATATAAATAAAGAAAATATCTAATAAAAAATCTATCTGTATAAAAAATGAAAAAAGAAACATTTCAGTGTATGATCCATCTTTTTAATCACAAAATCTTGTTCCTTCTGCTCCACAAAATGCTCGTCTTAAAGACTGTTCATGTTGTTAACTCATGCTATCTCTTTTATAAACTTATAAGCTACAGGAAACCCACTCAGATCTACCTCTTGTGGCCTCAGCAAACTCCACCCAGATAAGTACATCCTACTAAAGTTTCAAATATACATCTTAAGAAAAAAATGTCTTTCTCCCAAATGTACTTAATCTTATTTTTTACCTATAATAATGTATTTTAACATCTTGTCAAGTCCAGACACTTACTACATCCAGGACATCTCCAGAGATGGAACCTTCAGATGCTCCAATCTTCTCTCACAGACACAGGCTGAACGTGTTCCTTCTGACCTATCCTCCGATGGCTCCACAGACCCTGGACAGCAAGTAAATAGCCAACTCTTCTAAGACTGTTTGTAATGTCTCCAGAGCAGACAGATTAAGTAAGAGCCTTCCCAGGTATGTAACAGAGACATTTGAATAATCTCATACAGGTTTAGAGCCTTTGGGGCAGCAAATATAGAGGCAGCTTAGGATGTTGTATCTTTCCTCAAAGCCAAAGTCATACCTTAGATCCCCTTTCTCTGATTAGTAATTAGAATCCTGAGGTTTAAGTCCTTGGTTTTATAAAGTATAAAGTATGAGGGAGTGGTCGGGATGGATATTTAAATTGTTAATACTTAACTTGCTGTCTAACAGGGTGAGTCAGCCATTATGGCTTTAATAGTTAAAGCTAATGTCTGAAAATGTTGGCTTTTCAATTTTATGGCTTTGTTTTCTATTATATTCAAGCCCTTGTTAAACATAATCATGATTTCACAGAATTGGAATGTGAGACTGCCATCTTATAATTAGAAGCATCTCATGATGTCAGAAAAAATGGAAAATAGAAAAATAAAAGGAGAGTTCAGTAGTGATTAAAATGTTGAGGATACCATCTCATCACAAGACTGGGAAAGGGCAGAGACTGGAACTATGCTCATGGAAAGTAAGGTGTATTGGCTACGCATGAGATGTATTCTAATGGACAGGTCTTTTGCACTAAACTCCTTTTTTCTACAGTTTTGTACTTTATTATTTTTTTTAGTTATAATTTATATACAATGAAATGCACACATCAAAACTGTTTTGTTTAATCAGTTTGTGCAGTTGTATGAAACCACCACTGAATTCATGCCATGGAACATTTCCATCATTCCAAGAGGATTACTTCATGACACTTTTGGGCAAATCTTCTACCTCCCACTGCTGCTAAACAATCACTATTTAGTTTTAAAACAGGGACTTAGAAACAACTTTTACAGAATAATCATTAATCCCACAAAGCAACAAAAATCTGGGTCCTATTCTTTTATTTAGCATCTTTCTCTTTTTTCTATCTTACTGTTAGTCTTTCAAGTGTTCTGTTCTTATGTTCTTGTCCCAGAAAGACATATGAAATGAGTCAGTCACTGTTTTAAATGTTCAACTATTTTGGATTCTGATTGAATTATAAAGACCTTTTTGACAACAGGGAACCTCATAGGATTGAACATGCACAAATAAATGTGATTACCAATTATGGCAAGACTGTACCTTGGAGAAAGAGTAATCCTTTTTGGAAAGCACATTACTCCCTCCAGTGATGATGATATTAATGAGTTGTTCAGCAACATGAAACCACATTTTTAGACCAGGACAGAGATAATGATCAACCATATCACACTCAGATGGACACTGAGACTGTGTAGTAAATCATACCTTTCTGCCTGCCTGAATTCTTCCTCTACTTAAATGCCTGTGCCAATGTTTTAAAGGTAGACTTGGTTTATAATTTCTTTATACATCCCAATAAAGCTTCATTGATTAAATCTCATTTCTCCATTCTCACAATGATTGGACTCCTTAATAGGTTCATTGATGGACAAAGTTGGCCAAGTCTGAGCAGTAAGAACTAGTATGTCCTATGCTTTTCCCTTAAAGTTTTATGACTAAAGGTTGCTTTTCTTTCTTCTTTCTTTCTTTCTTTCTTTCTCTCTCTCTCTCTCTCTCTCTCTTTATCTCTTTCTTTCTTTCTATCTTTTTTATTTTTTTATTAATGAAATGTATAGAATTGCTTGTATGTTTTCTTTCTTTCATTCAGTATTGTGATTTTAAATACATTAATTTAGCAGCGCTTTTCTGTTTCATTTTTCTTCTGTGAATATTTGTTCACTATACAAATACACTATTATGTAGCAGCTGGTGTTGTCTTGTCAATTATGTTTGTAGTGCTTTGAGCTCAAGTGAAAAGAAGCCTGCTCCCAGCTGGATTTGACTGGCAAGAAAGAATTGGCATACAGCCAATGACTGGGCAAAGAGAACTGGGGCAAGACCCTGAGAGTCCCACAGGCTAAGACACAGGAAGAGGAAGGGAGAATTGCCATGACCCCAGAGAGACAATGGAACAGATTTGGAGCTGCAGTGGGGAGATCATCTGAAATATAGGAGTAAAGGGAAAATGGCCCCCAGAAGGGCTGTCCAAAAGCATCTTGTGCAGCATAGACCCATACGCTTCACAGACAGTAACAGGGCAACAAAGTTAATAGTAGATTCAGATAATATTGATCCAGGAGTACCAGAGGGAAGAGTATGCTAGCAGCAGAAGGTTTAGAAGTGACCTGCCACTGGATTAGTTAAGGCATGTTAAAAATAAGCTAAGGTGTGTGTCTTTCATTCATGGATCCAAAAATAGCTCCTGGGTCAGTGCTCATATGTGACCCACTGGGACCCAAAGCAGTGTAGACAAAACTTACTGCAACCTTATTATTTCCTCATCAGTTCTATTATTAATGGTCATCTGGGTTTTTTTCAAGTTTAGTTTAGTATGATATAGAAGTTCGATCTGGTTCTTCCTCCCAAGCCTGTGCTCCCAGAAATAAGACTCAGACTCAAAAAAGATTTACAAATGCCTTGGCCACATAGCTAGGCTTTTTTCTGACTAGATCACAAAATAACCCATTTATTTTAACCTGCACTCTGTCATGTGTACGCTTACCTGTCCTCAGGTACCATGCATCTGTCTCATTACACCTTCACAGTGAATTTCTTGTCCCTGGCTCCAGCCAAGAATGATTTCTGCCTCCTGAATATTCCACCTTCTATTCTACTCTTTCCTATAGCCCAAAGGATTTTTAGTTGACAGGTAATACATCCATACAATACACAAGATATGCTATTAACCATCCTAGAAATCAGCAGATATTAGGTTTAAGGTGTGTCCATAGGTTGTTAGAAAAATTTTGTGCTGACTGCAGTTCCTAAAGTACAGGGGTTGGCAGCAATTCATTCTAACATCAGATAATGAAGAAAATGTTTTGACAACCAAGTCTGCATAATTTATTACCTGTTAGTAATAGTTAATTCTCAGTGATTATATCAAAATGTATTTTTATATGAAAATATATATTGTTTGCATATATTATATGAACTTTTTAATCAGCTAATCTAGTGGATAAAGAAATCTTTTGGTTTACAATTTAAAATGGATAACACAATAAAGTCTTTCTATCTCCAAAATCAGGTGCTTTATTTAGCATTTAGCAAGTTCTTTATTTATCAATTTATAGTCTTTAAATATTTATATGATAAAGTTCATTTTATTGCTTTTGATCACATACCCAAATCTGGTCTAGCACCATCAGTTAGATTATTGTAACTAAAACAAGGAAAATGAAGTTCCTACTAATCTGAAGAAAAATGCAGAATGTATATGATTTATACAGATGAGTACAGACAGTACTCCTCAAATTTAAAGTTGAAAAGTTGTAAGTTACAATATAAAGAATTTCTTTGGCAGACATGAAGATGAAGATCTATTACTTGGGGATTATAATCAAGAATAAATAGTTTGGGTTTTGATGTTTAATGTTAGGCTATGTAGGTGAAATTGGGAGTCTCCAACCTAGATCAAATGGCAAAAAACAAACACAAGTGTATAAAGAAAAGATTCATCAAAAAGAAACTAGGTGTTTTGACTAGTATTCCATGATCAATGCCAATGCCAATTCTGGGATTATTTCATTGGTGGAATAATACCAGACAAGTGTATATCTGGTACAATCTTTTTTTTTTTAAGTAGGCCTTTACTATAGATTAGGGTCTTTAAAGAAAATTGGGTATACAAGTAAAGGCATATATTTTCCTGTGAAAAAGAGAGGGATGTTGGGAATGTTATAAAGAGAGGTTAATATTTAGAAATAACCCCCAAAAAGGAAGAAATAGGCAGTCAGATGATTCATTGTTTCTATACTTACAGTACTAGAGAAATTTGTCTTGTGGTCAATAGGATCTGGAGAGGTATTTCTACATACTTAGGAGGATGTGGAAATTCACATTTAAAATTGGATAGAATAAAACATACTAATTATATATATAATTAAAAATTAGTAGCTGAGGATGGCATTATAAGATATTTTAACATGGAAATTTATATTTAACATTTAAATATTTCATATGTAATACATCTTGATTTGATAAAAGGTTTGAAAAGCTAATGCACTTCTAAAATGTAATTTAAATCTAATAAATATTTTAGGTAAAATATTTATTTAACATAATAAAAATAAGGTTTATAGATATAAATCAATGGCACTTGGCTTGGAAGATGACTCAGCAGATGAATGTTTAGAGCTCATGGGACTGAAGTTTGGTTCCCATCATGAATTTGACAGCTCACTAAAGCCTGTAACTATAGTTAGAGAAGGTTTGATATTCTCCTCTGGCCTCTACTGGATTCTTTATTTATACAAGCACATGAACTCAAGCAGGCTCATGCATATATATGTTTTTGTAAACATCTTTACTAAACATAAGCCAAGTGAAGTGTTTCATATATATTTTAAAATTTATTTTCTCTTCCTATGTACCATGTTATATAAGTGTCTTAGTCAGTGTTTCTATTCCTACACAAACATCAAGAAACAAGTTGGGAGGAAAGGGTTTATTCAGCTTACACTTCCACATTATTGTTCATCACCAAAGGAAGTCAGGACTGGAACTTAAACAGGTCAGGAAGCAGAAGCTGACACAGAGGCCATGGAGGGAAAGTTATTGGCATGCTTCCACTGGTTTGCTCAGCTTGCTTTCTGATAGATTCCAAAACTAGCAACCAAGAGATGGCACCACCCACAATGGACCCTCTCACCCTTGATCCCTAATTGAGAAAATGCCTTACAGCTGAATCTCATGGAAGCAGTTCCTCAAGAGAGGCTACTTTCTCTGTGATAACTCCAGCTTGTGTCAAGTTGACACACAAAGCCATCCAGTTCAATAAGTCAGCTCTTTATAAAATCTTCTTTATAAAATTTTTAGCAACTTGTAATTTTTA
The DNA here is from genome assembly GCF_008632895.1 of Mastomys coucha. Classification (NCBI taxonomy): domain Eukaryota; kingdom Metazoa; phylum Chordata; class Mammalia; order Rodentia; family Muridae; genus Mastomys; species Mastomys coucha. The sequence goes on along the minus strand of NW_022196901.1, from coordinate 7,754,566 downwards.
AACTCTGAATCTCTTGGAGCAATTTCTATATGAATATACATAAATAACTTTAAGGCTTTATATTGTGCTGTTTGTTGTGAATATATTATGCCACATGTGTTGTGGGAAATATAAAAAAGAATCGACCCCACAAACTCCATTTCCCGCCGGGCCACGTCTTTGAGCCAGTACCGTTCAGCCAATACTAAGCTCCAGTGGGTTTTTGTTATTTCCTCCCAGCAAGCTACATCTCGCTCGCATGAAACTCTTTACACACTCCCACAATCATTCATCTAAATAGCGCCTATTACCCCGGTAAGTAAAGCATGACTCTTAAGGCTTTACTATCCAATCAGATTTATATAATAATAAAAGTACAATTGACAAGACGCCAATTCAATAATTTTAGAACCAGATAATAAAGACAATATTCTAAACCAATTAATCAATTTTGTAAAAACCTGCCTGGTTGTATAACATCCTGGGGTCTGGACCATCCTCATCTTCTGCATCCATGATGATGACCTCTCCTCCTGCTCCTGACCCCTTCCTCCTCCAACTTTAGCTCCACCTCTCTATTCCTGTCCAATCACAGGCCTGCCACTGCCCTAATGTGACTGGACAGAGAAAATGAGAGGCTATTAGAGGGATCAATTGTACTGGCTGGTTTTGTGTGCCAACTTGACACAGGCTGGAGTTATCACAGAGAAGGGAGCTTCAGTTGGGGAAGTGCCTCCATGAGATCCAGCTGTAGGGCATTTTCTCAATTAGTGATCAAGGGGGTAGGGCCCCTTGTGGGTGGTGCCATCCCTGAGCTGGAAGTCTTGGGTTCTATAAGAGAGCAGGCTGAGCAAGCCAGGGGAAGCAAGCCAGTAAAGAACATCCCTCTGTGGCCTCTGCATCAGCTCCTGCTTCCTGACCTGCTTGAGTTCCAGTCCTGACTTCCTTTGGTGATAAACAACAATGTGGAAGTAAGCTAAATAAACCCTTTCTTCCCCAACTTGCCTCTTGATCATGATGTTTGTGCAGGAATAGGAACCCTGACTAAGACAAATTGGTACCAGCATAGTGGGGTATTCCTGTGACAACATGACCATGTTTTAGGGAGGACTGTGGAAGGACTTTGAAACTTTGAGCTAGAAGAGCCACTGGTTGTTAAGAACTCTGTGGATGTTCTGTAGGAGCTTGGAAGATCATATTGAGAACAGTGCAGAAGATGGAGGGCTGGCTTGTGAAATTTCAGAGGGAAGATTAAAGACTCTTATCAGGGCCATTGCTATTTTGATTGTGAAGATTCTGTGGTTTTGGTTGGTTAGCTGGGGCTGAAGAAACAGCTGTGATTAAGAAGATACCAATGGTTTGCAATTGATGGCCCAGGACTGAAGGGGTCATGCAAAGGAGTTGAGGCTTGGCAACATGAAGAGAGCCTATGAGAGACTATTGGTGAAGCCTAGTTACAGCAAAAGACTGTGTTTTAGAGATGCCAGTACCATCAACGACCACCAAGAACAGCAGCAGCAGTGGAGTATAGGCATCTGGAGCCTAGAAGACAAGATGTGTGCTACAAAGGGCAGAGCTGGAGAAGTGATCAAAGCCCTTAGAGGAGCCCAGAAGATTGTCAGTTGGATCCCAGACACTGGTTTTGCTTTTGATTGTGACTGTGCACTGATATTTTTTCCTCTTGAAGGAAGAAAGTATTTTTGTGGAGCCCATAGATAAGAGACCTTGAATTTTAAAAGATATTGAACATTTTAAATTGATTGAACTTTTAATATATAAAGACTGTGGGACTTTAGATCTTGGGGATGAATAAGAAAGTAAAGGTTGAGGCTTAATAGTGATGTGTTGGTGTGTGTCAAGTTGGCAAGGGGTCAATTGTACTGGCTGGTTTTGTGTGCCAACTTGACACAGGCTGGAGTTATCACAGAGAAGGGAGTTTCAGTTGGGGAAGTGCCTCCATGAGGTCAATCTGTGGGGCATTTTCTCAATTAGTGATCAAGGGGGTAGGGCCCCTTGTGGGTGGTGCCATCCCTGGGCTGGAAGTCTTGGGTTCTATAAGAGAGCAGGCTGAGCAAGCCAGGGAAAGCAAGCCAGTAAGAAACATCTCTCCACGGGCTCTGCATCAGCTCCTGTTTCCTGACCTGCTTGAGTTCTAGTCCTGATTTCCTTTGGTGATAAACAATGTGGAAGTAAGCTAAATAAACCCTTTCCTCCCCAACGTGCTTCTTGGTCATGATGTTTGTGCAGGAATAGAAACCCTGCTAAGACACTCAATTAATCGATTTTGTAAAAACCAGCTTGGTTGTATAACCTCCTGGGGTCTAGACCATCCTCATCATCTGCATCCATGATAATGACCTCTCCTCCAACTCCTGACCCCTTCCTCCTCCAACTCTAGCTCCACCTCTCTATTCCTGTCCAATCACAGGCCTGTCACTGCCTTAATGTGATTGGACAGAGAAAATGCTATAGCACACATATTCTATGTTTTTATTGCCAAGCACTGAAATTGTACTCATAGTATTAGCCATGTAGACAAATATTCTTCAGAGAACTACACATCAGAAAATGTCCATAGTGCTTGACTGTTTTTCAAAGGTTGAAGCTCACCAATGTCTTTGGTTCTATGATTTGCTATGTAATCCTACATTCAAAATTATAAAAAATAAATTGCTAATATATATAATTGCTTGAACTCAAGCAAAACCATGTATTTACAAAGTTCTAGAACTACTAGACTCCATCTTAAGGAACATGAAACTCTTGTTCTGTATATCTCAATTATGTTCTGCCTCTTGCTCTTTGTAATAAATAAATTAGATATATTCAGTATTTAACACTTCAATATACTCAAGTGATTTTTAATTTTTCTTAGCTCCTTGAATCAAAGCCTCATGCAGTATTAGGTCAACACTGGAATGTCAGTATTGAGGAAGCTCTGTAGATTAGCATTAGTTTTACATGACGGAATCTTACAGAGATTCAGATTTCCCTTAGACTCACACAGCAGAAGATTAAATAAGCTGGATCTATAACTTTGAAAAAATGATGAATACAAAGTATCTTATATATGGGTGCTATATTTATTCATAGATCTTTACTAAATGATTGTTTTAAATCACTACCAATATTTTCATTAAAGTGTGTTTATGTTATATCTAGCTTTGATAACTTCAAGAGGTTTTTCCAGTATTGAATTAAATATGTTTTTGGTTTATATTCAATGCTTCTTTGAACAAAAATTGTTGGTTGTGTTTCAGTGCTGGAAGATATGTCTAGGTGATCACAGAAACTCCCTTCTAGAGAAGTGGTAGTGTTTGTGATATACCCAGGACTTAGATGTTCACTTTCTATTACATGCTAAAGTGGCTCTATATAAGTAATTGATTTCTTTTTTTAAAAGATTTATTTATTTATTTATTTATTATGCATACAGTGTTTTTCCTGTATGTATGTCTGCACACAGATCTCATGGGTATAACCCACCATGTGGGTGCTAGTTCTGGGAATTGAACTCAGGACCTCTGGGAGGACAGCCAGTGGTCTTAACCTCTGAGCTATCTCTCAGCCCCTTTACAGGTGCTTCTTCAGAAAGGAAATATTAAATACAGCTAAAGAAAGAGGGCAGTCAAAGTTACATTGAATGGAGAAAAAAATGTGCTATAGATAATGATTGCTGGTCTGCATTTATACATGTACCTGTGTTTTTTGTTATTGTTATTGATACTTCGAAGTTTCGAAATGTTTGGGAGACATGCAGTTTTAATTCTTCAGAATAAACCATCTTTGCTTTCTCTTTAATATTCACAATGAACAGTTATAGTTCTACTACAATTGCATAACCTTTAAATTCATTAGGTTCAATTTTTATGACAAAAAAATAGTATTTTTCTTCAAAGTAAATCCATTTCTGAATCGAAATCAGAGCAATTCCTGGAATTCTTTGGGAGTTCCATATCATTAGAATAGTACATTGTATATAAAATGACTAACATTCAAATTCTTCTGAATTAACATAGTTGCCGTATAGTTAGATGTAAATTAGTAAGATAAGACTCTATTTTATTTTTCTCCCAAGGTTTAAATATTAGTAAATACCAGAAAACATCTGACATAAAAAAAAATTTTCCAGCCTTGACGAAATAAAATGTTGGTTTTTCTCCAATTCTAATTTGTTCTTAGGATAAAATACAAGACTTGACATTCTCGCTACATTTGCCAAACACCAAGGGAGAATATGTGCTATTTGATCTTTTTGTCTAACAACAATGTGCTCCAGATTCTTTATCATATTTATTTTTTTGGTCAGGTGAAAACCATGAAAGGATTTGTGCTGAAGATAAGATACCTGATATATAGAGAACATGCATGTAACAGCATGCTTATAAAACACTTTTAAAACTAAACTCAAGTGATTTTTTCTAAGTATATAGGTTATAAATGACTCAACATTTCTATCATTAAAAGGACATAGATTATGCAAAAAAAATCCACTGTCATAGCTACTGTCAAACTATGTAAGTATTTAAACGTGCAGGTGAATTCCATCCAAGGAAGAGTGACTCACAAATGGTCACACCTATGTACACTGTCAGAAGTTCTTACAGATGTTTGGGAAATATCCTCTGCAACTAGCTCGAAAACTAACAGATTATTCAGATTTTGTGATTTTTCACTAGGTTCTCTCCTGCTTTTCTGATTACCTTCTTATCTAAGTACTTCCAACTCAAATGAGCTCATGAAAGGATATGACAATTTACTACTTAGAATACTCACCAAACTTTTTTTTTTTACCAGTATTTTTATTTATCACGATTCCAACTCCCCAGGCTAATGGTAGTTAGAAAGAGAAGTGTTAAGTCTGGTCAGTTTCTGAAGGCTCTACCACTGTTCCTAAGAAAGTGCAGAGTATTCCATAAGTATATTCCTTTAAAACTTGGGAGCAGAGCAAAAAAAATTCATTTGCAGTTATAAATAGAACCATTAGGCACCCAAGCTGGGGTGACCAAGAACTTAAAGCTAGATAGTCCAAGGACCTTGGATCAAGCAAGCAAGCAAAAAAGTAGCAATAAGATGAAACAGCCCCTAATGGTAGTGTGCTAGACTCAGTGCTTTCTTCAGCCACCATCAGAGAAACTGCCTCATACAATAAATGGGAGTAAATATAGAAACCCAAATCCAGACATTATGAAATGAGTGAGAGACCTTGAAACAATCAGTCCTTCATGGGATGTCTCAATCAAATCCCTCCCCTCAGGGAACTCTGCAGATCAAGGGGCAAAATGTAAAAAGCCAGACTGGGTGGAGGACACTAAGAAAACCAGCACTCTAACCTAACATGATCAATGCTCATATAAACTCATAAAGACTTAGACAGTTTGCATGTGGTCTACATGAGTTTATCAAGTCTTTTGTTTGTATATTATGACTTCTAGCTCAGTGTTTTTATGGGATTCCTTAGTATGTTAACAAGTCTGTGTCTGATTCCTGTGCCATTTCTTAAGATCCTTTCTCTTGGTTTGCTGTGTCTAATTTCAATGTGTTAGTTTTGTTTTGTCTTACTATATTTTATTATCATCCCTTAAAAGCCTATTTGCATTCTAATAAGAGAAAGAAGGGGAGTGTACCTAGATGATAGGGGATATGTTGTGGAAGGTGGGAAGGCTAAGAAAGGGGAAACTATGACTTAGATATACTATATAAGAAAAAAAATATTTTTAATAAAAGGAAAAGATAAATAAAATCTTTTTTAAAGTTTGTTTCTTGTTTTAACTTATGTATATTTATGTTTGTTTGTGTTTTATGAGTATACATGAGTGCTGGAGTAGTGGTTGTTGGCAGTTGTAAGATTTCTGACATAGGTGCTGGGAACTGAATTGTGTCTTATGTGAGAACAGTATACATTCATAACTACTGAGGCATCTCTTCAGATCCTGGATACTTTTGATTGTGTATATAAATATTAGTAGTACATTGTTAATATGTATTTTTGGTCTAATAGTTCCTCTATCTTTGAAATGTACTTGGTTGAATCATACCTAAATCATGTCTCTTTTTTTATTAGATATTTTCTTTATTTACATGTCAAGTAATTTATCCTCTCTCAGTTTCCCCTCTGAAAAAAAAGAAAGGAAAGAAAAAATAAAACAAACAAACAAAAACAAAACCCTGTTCTCTCCCCCTCCCCCTGCTCACCAACCCACACTTTCCCACTTCTTGGCCCTGGCATTCCCCTACACTGGGGCATAGAACCTTTACAGGACCAAAGGCTTCTCCTCCCACTGATGACTGATTAAGCTATCCTCTGCTATACATATGCTGTTGGAGCCATTAGTCCCACCATGTGGACTCTTTGGTTGGTGATTTAGTCCCTGGGAGATCTGAGGGTACTAGTTAGTTCATATTGTTGTTTGTCCTATGGGGCTGCAAACCCTTCAGCTCCTTGGGTCCTTTTTCTAGCTCCTTCATTGGGGATTCTGTGCTCAGTCCAATGGATGGCTGTGAGCCTCTACTTCTGTATTAGTCGGGCACTGTCAGAGTCTCTCAGGAGACAGCTATATCAAGTTACTATCAGCCAGTACTTGCTGGCATCCACAATAGTGTCTGGATTTGATGATTGAATATTGGAAGGTTTCTCTGGTGGAACAGTCTCTGGATTGTCCTTCCTTTAGTCTCTGTTCCATAGTTTTAGGATCTGGATGGATCTGGAGAATATCATCCTGAATGAAGTAACCCAATCACAAAAGTACACACATAGTATGTACTCTCTGATAAGTGGATATTAGCCCAGAAGCTCAGAATACCCAAAATACAATCCACAAACCACAGAAAACTCAAGAAAGACCTAAGTCATGTCTTTAACCAAAGCAATAGATATAACATTTGGGATAGTAAAGGAGAAAAGGAGACATTTTTATCTCCAAAAGATGTTCAACATCAAGTTTGACTCTCTATATTTTGTACCATGACTCAATTTTATGTTAGATTTTCTTATTTGAATATAATAGTTCTTTGGACATTGCAAATGGTAATAAGTTTATGACAAACAAACAATCAAACTAACAAAGAAACAAAGTTTGGGTTTCAGAGTCAAGGAGATAGGTCAGCAAGAGTATCAAGTAAGGGTGCCAGTTGGCAAGCCTAACAATCTTAGTTCTATTCCCAGAACCTACATGGTCCAGAGACTCAACTTTATTTAGTTGTGCACAAATTTCCACACAGTCACTGTGGCAAAAGGGCACATTTACACTAAATACACATGTGTATTCATGTGTGTATACATACATACATATGCACATACATATACATACATACACATACATGCATGCATATGTATGTAGAATGGGGCCATTCAATGTCTGAGAAGGAGAGACCTATGGTGTTGTAGGCAGCTGCTCGGACGATCGAATCCAAGACATGGAGGCAGTGATAGACGATTCTACTGTGCATGTGCCCCTCCCGAGCGGGCTCATGTAAATTAGGTGTCTCCCGAGCGGGTGTATGCTAATCAATCATGCGCCAAACCCAAGCAGGTGCATGCTACCAAACCCCTCCCAAGCAGGTGTATGCTAATGAGGCGATTGCCAGGGAACCAATCCAGGAGAACCATGAGAGCTCAGACTTGGGTATATAAGGGGCTCTCTCCAGGCAGTCAGGGCCATTCCACACCACTCCACAGAAGAAAGAGCAGCAGCCATTCTATGCCCCTCTGCCGAAGCAAGAGCAGCGGCAAGAGCAGCAGCGACTATACAGAAACAGGAACAACAGCGACTAGCAAGAGCAGCGGCCGGCTGCTGCTCGTTTCACAGAAGCGGGAAGAGCCATGGCACCTAGAAGCAGCGGGAAGTAGTGGTGACACCAAGAAGAGAGGTAACACCTAAAAGAGCCGTAACACTTAGGAACCTAAGAGAGCTGTAACACTTGGGTACCTAAAAGAGCTGTTAACACAAAAGAAAATTTCCTGAGCAAACTGTCGAGAGAAGAAGTCTCTCGGTGTTCTGTCATCATTGCGGCTAGCCAGCAAAGGCCTACCACATGGTGTCAGAGCCATGATTGCTTCACGTAAACATAGAGTCAAAATGGATGTTACTGTGCTCATATTTCAGTGCTCTCAAAATGCAGGGAATATCCACAATGATTCAAGTGTCATCAAAGGACAAGAACTTCCAACGTTCAGCCTATTTTAAAACAGCTATAAAATAGCTGGAATTACCCAGCAAACATCAAACTGGAAAAGTTGGCTCGTCACTGGATATTGCTGCTCTCCATGTCATAGCAGGATAACCCACAACAGTGTAGAGCCTGTTCTTTTCTATCAAAATGCTTTGGTCAAGCAGACCAGAGGGATGGATCTGTTGCTGGAAACCTCTTTAGCTTTGTTTTATGTGGTAGCACCAGAATTGCTAACAAACTAGCAAAGAGTGAAGATCCAGAGATGGAAAAGATGTCAACTATCCTGTGTCACATACTAAAAGGAGATAGATGGGGAGCTCAGATGGAGAGACTACAGCATGCTTCCTGAATCTGAACGCTTGGAGACCTTCAGCACGGAAGATGCTCCAGCTTGAATCTACTTCCATAGTCTACGACTAGCTAGGCCTGCAGCTGGGCCAGGCTGCACAGTGGGTGGCTTTGGGCTTTCTGGAGCCTCTACATGGGCCTTGGCTGATAAGTGGATTCATTGCCTCACTGGGACTTAACCACAGCATTCTTTAAAACCGAAGGTAAGACCTTTGAATTCCTAGAAATTCTTTAAAGCACTCTGCATTGATCTTCAGATTTTTGAAATTGCTAGTGTATTTAGTCCACTGCAATGCAGCCATAGGGAAAGGGGGAAAGGTTTGCAACACTGTCTTCTCTCATCCTTGTAAAGTACTACTAAGGCACTTAGGGTTGTAAATCTAAAATTAAAAACAAACAAACAAATGTTAAAAACATGTTTTAAAAAATGATTTGGCTTTTGACTTCCCGTTTTAACAATATAATTTAGTATGTTAAGAAACAAGAAATGAAAAAAAAAACTCAAGCTAGGCATTATTATTATAATTGAACTTTCTTAAAGAAAAGTTTGAACATCAAACTTAGTAGGGTTGTTTGATAAATGCTAGGCTTAGGCACAGTATTCAAAGCTGCCAGCATATATTAATGTTCAGGGTAGTATAAAAGTTAATTTTACTTGTCAGGAATTTTTCCAGACCATTACTTTTCTTTCTTTATGTATTTCTACATAATGATAGCCTTTTCTCTTTTTAGAGCTAGTAAATAAACTATGAGGTAAAAGTAATTGGCTTTGTTTATGCCTTTAGAAAAATCTTTGTGTTCTTTGAGATTGAATGCTCACCAAGTTTTATGTCTACTTAAAATTGATTTAAGACAAAATCGAGCAAAAGGAAAACAATATTTAAAACATTCTTTCAAAAAATAGTGTGGAACCTCCCCTAAGGGCCTATAACCTCTAGGGAAGAGTCCATAGTCAGGTCACAAAGTCAACTCTGTGTCCTGTCATGTTGAGTGCGCCTTAAATCCAAGCAAATAGTATTGGTTAGACACTATTTCTGATACTGTGGATCCAGTGAGTGCTCCATGTCGGGTGAGTTATATAGGAGTTTGCAAAACTGATAACTAAATGAGATTGTTGATGCTCTCCTAGCAGCCTACCTATAGCCTAGGGAATTACACAAGCTGGCCATCAGGGCAGATTTTCTAATTCAGGAAACCCACTTAATTTCCTCAAGTCCTGTGATCAAAACATATGGTATCTTCATCACTACAAATAGCCTGTATTATTTTCAGGATCTCTTGGATCATTAGGAATCCCATGCCTGGAACTTGGCTTATCAATGGATAGCCTGTGGCTGCTATAATAACAGATTGCATTCTAAGTATTCACCCTTATCATAGACCTGTTCATTTTTAATACCTCATCAGATAATCTTCTTTTTATAGCAAACATAGAGAACCACCAGGATAAAAGTGATTGTGGAGTGTTAATCCTGAACGGGACATCTATCACCATTTTCCAATGCTCAGAGACATCATGGAAAAGGGGGTAGGAAGGTTGTTAAAAGCCAGGAGTTGTTGAGGATTGTTTTGAAATAGTGTCAACTTGACAGGTATTTGTGAACTATCAACACCTATGGTGACCCACACAAGATCAGTCTACTACTATGCATTTCAGCATGGATGTGTTAGAGTAGAAGTCCCTAGTCCCTAGTCCTCTTTGAGAAGTTGCTGACAGGTTATGGCTGCTGGGGAAAGGAAGTCAGTTTTCTTTAGGAGTGAGACTTTTGGTAAGATGTACTCTGCTACAGTAAACAGTTCTATGCCCAAATGTATTTTGGTAACATTAATTTGATTCAGTAGTTTTGATACAAATATACACCCCCCCACACACACTTTAAAATGGTGATCTGAACTTTAAAGGGAGACATAAGGGGAGAATCCTTGTAGAGTAGGGGTTGAAGAACATAGAATTGCATTCATGTTTTAATAATTACAAAATAACAACAGGAAATAAGAGAAAGATGATACATATAATATTCAGAAAATATTATCATTGTGAACATACCCACATAACATCCCTGAATTCATTCATTCATTGAAGAAAACTAAAGTAATGCAGCTTCCTATTGCTGAGCCCAAATACAGCAACATTAAATTTTACAATTGGAATTGCTTTGAGGTTTACCAGAAGAGTTTCCATACAAAGAGTGAATATCATTGCAGAGATGAAATGAATACCAGATTTAGGTGAAGTCAACTTGATGTCTCAGGATTTAATTACTGATATTTTTCTCGAAACAATTACTTTTGACTCTTCTGATCATTATGAATATGACCACTCTTCTAAGACCAGTCAAATGTACTGAAATAAGCTTCAACTACTGAAAATAACAATTTCTAGTCATTTTGTTTAACTAATGTTTGGGTATCTATATTACAAGTAAAATATTTCCTGTTTTATATACATGCAATTCAGCAGGCAAATAGACAGTCCAGCTCTTTGTATAGTATACTATTCTCCAGTAGTACAAAGCAATGCAGAAGTCCAGCTGTTTGTATAGTATAATACTCTCCAGTAGTACAAAGCAATGCAGAAGTCCAGCTGTTTGTATAGTATAATACTCTCCAGTAGTACAAAGCAATGCAGACTGACTGGAGGTGACACTCCAAGGAGTGATCTTGGCAATTATTCATTCTTTCACTGGTGCAAACTGAAACCAAGATAGAAGAATAGTTAGTTATGCCTTCACAGCTCAAAGTTCAGGGAAGGTAAAGGGACAACATTTACTACACTTTCTACAATTTTTGTATTTATGCTCATGATTGACAGTTCTCAATCGAAAGAAAAAATTTTCTATTTTTTTCAGTTTTTTTAAAAACCTTTTATTTATGTATTTATTTATTTATTTTACACTCCAGATTTTATTCCCCTCCCAGTCTACCCTCTGACTGTTCCACATCCCATACTTCCTTCCCTCCCCCTGGCTTCATGAGGATGTCCCCACCCTTTACCCTCTACCCCACCAGACCTCTAAACTCCCTGGGGCCTCCAGTCTCTTGAAGGGTAGCTGCATCTTCTTTGACTAAACTCAGATCTGGCAGTCCTCTGCTGTATATGTGTTGGGGCCACATATCAGCTGGTGTATGCTTCCTGGTTAGTGGTTCAATGTCTGAGAGATCTTGGTGGGGCAGGGGGGTGTCCAGGTTAATTAAGACTGTTGGTTTACTACAAGGATCGCCCTCCTCCTCAGCTTCTTCCAGTTTTTCTCTAATTCAACCACAGGGTCAGCAGCTTCTGTCCATTGGTTAGGTGCAAATATCTGCATCTGATTCTTTCAGCTACTTGTTGGGTCTTTCAGAGGGCAGTCATGATAGGTCCTTTTTTGTGAATGCTCAATAGACTCAGTAATAATGTCAGGCCTTGGGACCTACTCTTGAGCTCAGTCCCAATTTTGGGCCTGTTGCTAGACCTTTTTATTTTTTATTTTTCCTCAGGCTCCTCTCCACTTCCATTCCTGTAGTTCTTGAAGACAGGAACAATTATGGGTCAGAGTTTTGACTGTGGGATGGCAAACCCCTCCCTCACTTGATGCCCTGTCTTTCTGCTAGAGGTGGGCACTACAAGTTCTCTCTTCCCAATGTAGGGAATTTCATCTAAGTTCCCTCCATTTGTGTTCTGAGAGTCTCTCATCTCCCAGGTCTCTGATAAATTCTGGAGGGTCCCCCCAACCTTCTACCTCTGGAGGTTGCCTGTTTCCATTCTTTTTGCTGGCTCTCAGGACTTCAGTCTTTTTCTCCAACCAATACCAGATGATGTTCCCCTCTCCCCTCTCCCCTTTCCCTCCTGGTACCTTCTCCCCACCTTGTGGCTGCTTTCTTCTCCCTCCCAAGTGGGACTGAGGCATACTCAGTTGAGCCCTACAGCTTGTTGAATTTTTGAGTTCTATGGACCTTATCTGTACTTTTTTTTTTTTTTTTTTTTTTTTGGCTAATATCCACTTATTAATAAGTACAAACCATGTGGGACATTTTGGGTCTGAGTTACCTCACTCAGGATGATAGTTTCTAGTTCCATCCATTTGCCTGTAAAACTCAGGATGTTCTCGTTCTTAATAGCTGAGTAGTATTCCATTGTGTAAATGAACTACATTTTCTATATCCATTCTTCTGTCGTGGGACATTTGCGTTGTTTCCAGCTTCTGGCTATCACAAACAAGGCTGCTAAGAACATAGTGGGACATTTGCCCTGTGACATGGTAGGGCATCTTTTGGGTATATTCCTAGTAGTGGTATTGCTGGGTCTTCAGGTAGACCTATTTCCTATCTATTTCCAATTTTCTAAGGAACCAACAGATTGATTTCCAGAGTGATTGCACCAGTTTGCTGTCCGAACAGCAATGGAGTAGTGTTCCTTTTTCTCCACATCGTTGCCAAGCCAACATGTCCTCTCACCTGAGATTTTGATCTTAGCCATTCTGATTGGTATAAGGAGGAATTTCAGGGCTGTTTTGAATTGAATTCCTCTGATCAGTAAGGACTTTGAACATTTCTTTAGGTATTTCTCAGCAATTTGAAATTCCTCTGTTATGAATTCTTGGTTTAATTCTATACCTTATTCTTTGATTGGGTTGTTTGGTTTTTTGGTGGTTAGCTTCTTGTGTTCTTTATATATTTTGGATCTTAGACCTTCATCAGATGTGAGGTTAATGAAGATTTTTTTCCCAATCTATAGGTCACCAATTTGTCATATTGGCTATGTCTTTTGCTTTATTGAAGCTTTCCATTTTCATGAAGTCTCAGGACATTTCACCCTAAAACAAAAGAATACAGCTTCTCAGCACCTCATGGTACCCTCTCTAAAATTGACCATATAATTGGTCACAAAACAACCCTCAACCAATACAAGAAGATTGAAATAATTCCATGCATCTTATCAATTCATCATGGCCTAAGGTTGGTCTTCAGTAACAGCAAAAACAACAGAAAGCCCACATCCATGAGGAATCTGAGCAACTCTCTACTCAATGATTTTATCAGGGAAGAAATAAAAACAAAAAATTAAAGACTTCCTGGAATTTAATGAAAATGTTGACATATGATACACAAATTTATGGGACAAAATGAAATTGATGCTAAGAAGGAAGTTCATAGCACTAAGTGCCCTGGTAAAGAAACTGGAGAGATCTTACACTAGGAAATTAACAGCACACCTGAAAACTCTAAAACAAAAAGAAGCAAACACACCAAAAGGCGAGTTCAATGGAAGTTTAGCTAGCATCAGGCAAGCCCCAGATGAACTCTTCTAGAATTTTGTGGATAGACTGCAACAGGCCACCCATAGAACTCTTGGAGAAGCTCAATCTGACAGTCCTTTTATTACACAGTTGGCATATGAAAACACTAATGCACCTTGTTGAGCCACTATTCGGCCACACAAAGGGCAGATTTATCAGGATATATTCGTCTATGTGCAGAAATCATACCTTCCTATAATCAGGGTTTGGCCACGGCCACAGTTTTACAGGGAACCACTGTGCAAGCAATACTTGAACAGAAGCAGGAGAATACAGTTTGTTTTAAATGCAGAAGTCTGGGTCATTTTAAGAATGATTGCCCTAGGAAAACAGATGCCACAAGCAAGCAGTTGGGCAGTTACAACCAAAGAGGAGTAGATGGCAGGAAATAGTAAAACTTGGGGCAGAAATAAACCACATAGAAATAAAGAGAAAAATACAAAGAATCAACAAAACCAAAAGCTGGGTCTTTGAGTGAATCAGCAAGAGAGATAAACCCTTAGCTAAACTAACTAAAGGGCCTAGAGGCAGTATCCAAATTTACAAAATCAGAAATGAAAAGGGAAATATAACAAGAGAAATGGAGGAAATTTGAAAAATCATCAGATCCTACTACAAAAGCCTACACTCAACAAAATTAAAAAATCTAGATGAAATAGATAGTTTTCTAGAAAGATACGACATACCAAAGTTAAATCAAGAGCAGATAAACTATCTAAACAGGTCCATATCCCATAAGGAAATAGAAGAAATCATTAAAATCCTCCCAACCAAAAAACCCGTGAGCCAGGTAGATTTATTTCAGATTTCTACCAGACATTCAAAGAAGACCTGATACCAATATTCCTCAAACATTCCATAAAATAGAAAGAGAAGGAATACTTCCCAATTTGTTCTATGAAGCCATAATTACAGTCATACCTAAACTGCACAAGACCCAACAATGAAAGAGAACTTCAGACCAATCTCACTTATAAATATTGATGCAAAAATACTCAATAAAATTCTTGCAAACTAACCCAAGAGTACATCAAAACTATCATTTATTATGATCAAGTATGCATCATTCCTGAGATGCAAGGTTGTCTCAATATATGAAAATCCATTAACACAATATACTATATAAACAAACTCAAAGAAAAATGCCACATGATCATTTCCTTAGATGCAGAAAAACCATTTGACAAAATACAGCACCACTTCATATTAAAATTATTGGAGAGATCAGGATTTCAAGACCCATACCTAAACATAATAAAAGCAATATGTAACAAACCAACAGCCAGTATCAAATTAAAAGTAGAGATACTTGAAGAAATTCCACTGAAATCGGGAACAAGACAAGGATTCCCAGGCTCCCTATATCTATTCAATACAGTACTCAAAGTACTAGCTAGAAAAATAAGACAACAAAAAGAGACCAAGGGGATACAAATTGGCAAAGAAGAAATAAAGGTATCACTATTTGCAGACGATATGATACTATACATGAGTGACTCCAAAAACACTACCAGAGAACTTCTCCAGCTGATAAACAACTTCAGCAAAGTATTTGGATACAAAATTAACTCAAATACAACAGTAGCCTTCTTTATACAAATGATAAACAGGCTGAGAAAGAAATTAAGGAAACAACTCCTTTCAGAATAGCCATAAATAGTATAAAATATCTTGGCATAGCACTAACCAAACAAGTAAAAGATCTGTACAACAATAATTTCAAGTCTCTCAAGAAAGAAATCAAAGATTTCAGAAAATGGAGAGATCATCTGTGCTCATGGATTAGCAGAATTAACATAGTAAAAATGGCCATCCTACCAAAGGCAATCTGTACATTGAATGCAATCCTCATCAAAATCCCAGCACAATTCTTCAAAGACATAGAAAGAGCAATTCTCAAATTCATCTGGAAAGGCAAAAAACCCAGAACAGGGAAAACAATACTTAACAATAACAGAATGGCTGGGGGAAGCACCATCCCTGACCTCAAGCTTTACAGGGCAATAGTGATAAAAACTGCATGGTATTGGTAGTGAAACAGACACGTTGATCAATGGAATAGAAATGGAGAGCCAGAAATAAAAACACGCACTTACGGACACTTGATCTTTGACAAAGAAGCCAAACATATACAATGGAAGAAAGAAAGCATCTTCAACAAATGGTGCTGGTCTAACTGGCAGTCGGTATGTAGAAAAATGAAAATAGACCCATATTTGTCACCTTGCATAAAGCTCAAGTCCAAATGGGTCAAGGATCTCAACATAAAACCATATACACCAAATCTAACAGAAGAGAAATTGGGAAAGAGCCTTGAACTCATTGGCACAGGGGGAAGGTTTCTGAACTTTTCTTAATAAGAGAAGATTAACCATTACCTGTATAGCAATTTTAAAAATTAGATCATTTTTTCTCTCTGTGACCAGCACCAATGGGATTAGTCCTTAAGAGATTAATCTGTCTGTATTCATTAATTTTGCATTTCTTTTATTCTTTTTTTAAATTTTTTTATTGGATATTCTCTCTATTTACATTTCACATGTTTTCCCTTTTCCAGGCTCAATACTGAAAAATATAAAGCATGAGTCTCTAACTTCATGAAGAAATGATGTTGATTTTCCTCAGAGTTTTAAAGGTTCAAAGATCTGGGTCTGGATGGCCTTCTCATTGCATGATTCCTCTCAAGGTACAGGCATTCTAATGCAAATATTTTTATAAGAGGGCTGGGGATGTTTCTGTTATGATTTATCTCCTTTACTTTATCAAGCGAAGGCAGAAAAAAATTGATGACTTTATCTAATCCTAATTACTTCCTTACAATCCCTGCTCAAAATATCACAGTTATTTAAGTTTTTTACACTAAATTATCTAGCTGAGAAGATTACAATCCAACAAATAAACCCTTAGAAAAAACAGTCAAGCCATATCCAAAACATCTTCAAATATATGATGGCAGTGTTCATTTTCTTTCAAGACTTCTTTGGCCCAACACTCAGGTCAACTGTTGGAGACTTAAAACTCTTCAATCTGAAGATCACATTTGACCCTCTTCATTAAGTGCACTTATGCTTTAGAACATGCACTTAAATGTTTGATGAATGCATGGCTGGGTAAACCCTTAGCCAGGATATTGTTTCAGCATGTTTTCCAGAAGGCTAGCCTTTATGGATGTTCTTTTAAAGTTGGTGCCCAGAATCAGGGACCATCCTTCAGATCTGTGTGTTTAACTTCCTTTGATATTGCTATATGTAAATTAGTACAGGCTGAAAGTACATTTTCTTTTTTAGTATCAGAGCAACACTGTTGGCTCATTTTGAGTTTGTGGTCATATAAAATCCTGGACCTTTCCATGAACTCTCTTCATTCTGAAGACCAACCCATATATTATATTCAGAAGAAAAATGGTCTCATCTTTGAGCAGTTATATCCTGTACTTACAAGATTATCTTTTGAACTTAAAATCAGGGCCATATGTTTTTCTGTTAAACTTCATCTTGCTGCTGTAAGTTCATTCTATCAAATCCATTGTGCTATTTAAATTTATCATCCTACATTGTGGTGACCCCACACTACCTTCTGCAGGCTTGACAAGTATGTCTTTCTAGGTTTAAAAGAACCAGCCATTTGAGAGAACAAGTCCCTGTGGCATGCTCGATTCAATGACGTTTAACACAGAGCCACTCAAAATGACGAATTTGATATGTTTTTGTTAAGCAGCTATGAACTAGGGCAACCCATGTAAAAACAGAACAAATGAAAAAATCTGTCAGCTAATGTATTCTCTTGACCTGGAAACCTAGTACTATATCAAATGTAGGGTGGAGTGAAGGGCTAAGAGTAGGTTTTCAACTTAGATTAGTATTTCTACTGTTCTAGTCTATATCCATGAGTGCTCAGTGGTCAGCTTCTGTGAGAGTTGTCTTTCTACATTTACTAGGAAGATGATGTTGTATTAGATGAGAAGATGCATGTTTTATGCAAAGTACAGCTTAGAACTTGGCTAAAAAAAATCAATGAACTATTTTAACTGATTCTCATAAAAGACACAAGTTTATTTTAGCTGTGAACAACTTAAGCATTTTAGGAATTTACTGGTCAGTTTCCTTTGATCTCAATGCATCAAAAAACTATGGAATATATATACATCATATTTTAGTTTTTAATATTAACATATCTGCATATTCTTAGGCTACTATAGCATTGTGTTTATCTGGGGTGCTGAACAATGGTTGCCATTGTATCATGAAATCAGAAGAGATCATGAAATCAGAGATGTTGGATGCCCTGGGCCTAGAGTGATCTGGTACTTGGAGGGCTAGAAATAAAGCACAGATCCTCTGAAGAAGCA
Source organism: Mastomys coucha (assembly GCF_008632895.1). Classification (NCBI taxonomy): domain Eukaryota; kingdom Metazoa; phylum Chordata; class Mammalia; order Rodentia; family Muridae; genus Mastomys; species Mastomys coucha. The sequence continues at coordinate 7,736,443 of NW_022196901.1, read as the reverse complement.
TCCTGTGTTCTTATCACTGAGCCATCTCTTCAGCCTCAGGAAGGAGTTTTCTTACTGACACATGATGAGACAAATCTAATTGTTTAATATCATATGATTATATTCTTAATCTAGAGGAGTAGAGATTTCTGTTTACCTCAGTCTAGGTGATCAGTCTACTGAGAGGAATAAAATTAGTACTAAAATGACTAAAATGGGCCCCTGGAGATAATATCCAATTACAAATGGTTAGTCTTAGACACATGTGTATATGATCAATATGGAGTAGATTCAGTAGAGTTGCATGTTCTGTGTATATGTGAGTATGTATATACATGTAACAATCATAATTAAAGAAGTGGCCATGAATTTTGCTTGTGAGATCTGGAGGGGTTTGGGATGAGGAGAAATATGGTGTAGTTACAGTGCATGTGTATTAAATTTAAAGAATAGAATAAGTATGCTACAAATATATCATCACAAAAGGATACAGAGGAGCCAAAGTAAAGATGTGAGTGTTGATCCAGAATTGTTCTGGATGAGTATATTTTGTGTTTACTGAGAGGAATACTGCACTCAAGTACCCACAGCCATTCCCACTACTCCTCACCAACTCCCATGTTGTACTGAAAGGCTCTTCAGTCTTTACCTCTTGAAGAATATAAGACAAATATTGCCACTTTACAAAAACCCACTGAACCATTAGGATTATTGTCACTTTACCCCTAAAGTAAAACCTGTCTAACTGAGAGGATTCTATCCATTGTAGCCAGAAAGTAATTTCAATGCAACTGTTTATTTGTGATTTTGGTACCAAAAATTTTACAAATTCAAGAACACAATAACCTTCATACACTTGTTAGTGTTCAGTTACAAAGACAGAATGTATTATGAGTTTTGATAATCAGAAGGAAAGTGAACTTAAATTCCATGTTTGTCAATGAAAATTTAAACATAATGTTAGAAAATGAACTCTTTTTAAGTTCTAGTTGTTAGCAAGGGACAAATAATGAAATACTACTTCATATGCACAGAAAAGTTTTTATTTTAGCTTCTTGGAAGATGAATTACCTATTAGAACACTCAACGTAAAGAATATGAGATAAAAAGAAAGGTTTGAAGAGATGTCTCCCTTGTTTAGAGAACTCCCTGGTTCTATAAAAGCCAGCTTTAATTTCCAGCACGTATGTGAGATTAACAATCACCTGAAACTCCAGTGCTAGGTTATTTAATTCCCCATTTTGGCCTTCTTGTTCATCACTCACTCTAGGGATAAGCAAACATAAGTGCAAGCAAAGTATCCATACTCAAAGAATCACAATAACTAGCATGACACACTAACCTAGAGTGATATGGTCATTGCACACATATTTACATGGTAGACTATAGTAATCTAATTGGGCTTAAGATACTCTCAATGAGAGGGAAACAATAACTGGTACCGGAAACCTAGCAACAACTCAGTGCTAGTGAAATCATGGATTTTGGGGAACTTACATCAACTACTTTATTTAACCAGCAAAATCCTTAGCAACAATTTTAAAAATGTGGTGCTGTAGCTATAAATCTACTTTTCATTCTTCATAAGGGAAACTTCATTTTCCAACAAAGGCCATTATAGAGAGCCATGACCAATCAAAATATAGAGTTGTTTAGTCCTCAGGCCCAAGTGATTCATTTAGAAAGATCACCTGCACCTAAAATTCAGGGAATGTTGTGGAAAAGGGGCCACAAAGATTTTCAGAGCCAAAAAAACAGGGAGCTATGGTGGGAATTTCTCTGAGTAATGTCAGAAGCTACACCCATGAATTCCCACCAACATCCCTGTGTAAATATGACCTTAACAAAGATGACATCAACACACATGCAAATGGTAAAGGGTGAAATACCCAAGAGGTTTCAAGCATATACAGAAAAAACTACACCCAACTGAAAAATGCTAAGAGTGGAAGAAATTTTTTTTCCAGTCAAGAGAAGATCAGTTGATGATTCAACAACAAATAGTCAGCTGTGAAAACACAGATATGAGTAATACTATAAAATTTGAGTGCCGCTTGACAGTGGTAGCCCAGGTCTTTAATCTCAGCACTTGGGAAGCAGAGATAGGTGAATCTCTAAGTTCAAGGCCAGCCTAGTCTACAGAGTGAGCTCCATGATGGCTAGGGCTACAAAAACCCAAAAGAACAACAGTAACAAATCTGAGTAAATTATATTTAGGAATATGTGTCACTAAAGAAAGAAAATTGATAAAATAAATTTATAAATATAAAAATGGTGTTTATTATAATGGTTTACAAGATATGGACCAACTATTTCAAAAAGGACTGTCTTGCAACAGAAAGTTGAAGAATCCAGCTGTTCAGTCCACATACTGAATCCTAGAAACTTAGGTTCTAATAGCAGTAAAGATACAGAGTTGTCAGTGAGTGTGAGGACAAACCAGGTAAAGAGCAAGTGCTTCCTTCTTACATATCTTTCATATAGCCTCCTACCAGACAGTGTGGACCAGATTTAAAGTAGATCTTTCTAACTCAAAATATCTTGATTTGGGTTGGGAAATTATTCAACCAAGAAAACTCCTCCATAGACGTACTCAACCACTTGTGTAAATAATTCCATGTGTATTTAGTTGATAGCCAATAGTAGAATCACAATATACATATACATATATGTACATGTAACAATTAAAAATGAGTTCAGGAAATTTAAGGAGAGCAAAAGGAGGTATATGGAAAAGTTTGGAAGGAGGAAAGGGAATGAGGAAATGCTGGAAATATAATCTATAAAACAAAAGAGAGGTATTATTTCAGAGTACATTGGTTTGTAGCATTGTAAATAAAAAAAATATATTTTTTTAAAGATACAAAGAGGTTGCTGACTCTCTTTTGGATCTGGGACGACCCCAGTGCACTGAAACAATAAATTCCTCTTGCTTTTTGCATCAATTCTGGCTCCATGTGGTTCACTCAGGGGGTACCCGGTAAGCAGAGGCTTAACAGAGTTTTATATTTGGTACATTGGCCAGGAATCCAACTTCCTGTGGGAACACACTGGAGCAGTGAATCAGAGGTCCTAAGTTTTTATCCAGGTTCCTGTTTGTCTTTCTGCTAGTCAAAGTCTGAGTCTTTGAACTTTTGAAAGACTGTTTGAACTGTCCCTTGCAAGTGTTGGGAGACTCGGAGAGCCTAAGGTGTCTGGTGTGCTCAAGTGTGACCAGCAGACATGCCTTAACATTGAGACTTTTCAGGTCCCCCTGGGGGAAGATGGGAAGGCTCTGCTCCTTCTGGAAACTGCAAGACAATATTGGCGGGAGCCAAGTCTTGTTTACCAGGCTCTTGCCATAAAGGCAGGAGCATCTAGTTTCTTTAGTTATGGTTGTCATGGCTGAGCAACTCTGTTATCTGGCTCCTGCCATGTGTGCAGGAGCACCTGGTGTCTGTAACTGGGCCCATGGAAAGAACAAACTGTGTTGATTGTCTTTCTCTGTTGTTGACCTGGATACATGGCAGGGTCAAACTGTCTGTGTAATTGTTTTTCTCTGTGTTTGTTGGTATCTCATTCTATGTTCTTGGACTTAGACTGATGACATTCTTTTGGACACTAGACAGAGTGAAAGACAAGTTATTTACTCTCTGTTTCTCCACATGACCCACTTGTAGGAACTTTTGACTTGCAGGTGATCAAAGGCAGTAGAAGAGAGAGTTTTTAGGCCAGGATACTTAGGGCACCTGGACAAAGGGCCCTATATAGTTACCTAGAAAAATCTAGTGGAACATGCCACTCCTCCATCATAGAAAAAAGCCTTTCTTTCCCAAGACCCACCCCACAGATCCAGACCTGAGAAACTTCTGATCTAACAAGAGTCTTCAACAGCGGACCTGTTACTCCAAGACCCTCTTCCTCCAAATCTCCCTACCCTAGCCCCCATGCCCCTGCCAGCACCAGTACAGGTTCCTCAGCTCATATGAGACTGGGGCCATTGCACCCCCCCTTCGCCCAGTTCACCAGAGGAAGGAATGGGAGGAATGGGAGGAGACCATCTTGCACATCCCTCCTCCACAGAGCCCCAAACAGGTATGGGAATTCCTGGCCAAGGCTGGGTTCTGACAGCTTCTGATTCCAGAGCTTTCTGAATTGGCTACCCCCTCTACCCTCTGAGTAAAAACAGGCAGCTCTTCAATTGGGGTGAGGAAGAGCAATAGGCTTTTGATGCAATTAAGCAGGCTTTACTGGAGGCCCCTGCTCTAGGACTGCCTGATGCCAGCAGACCTTTCCACCTTTATGTAGCAGAAAACAGGGGGATAGTCAAGGGAGTGCTCACTTGAGAGCTGGGCCCCTGGGGGTGACCAGTTACCTATCTGTCAAAGGAATGAGACCCAGTTGCTGCTAGGTGGCCTGCTTGTGTACTGATAGTAGTGACAGTGGTAGTTTTAGTTAAAGATGCTGATAAATTGACTCTGGGGCAAAATCTGACTGCCTTGGAGAGCATTGTTGTCCAGCCTCTGGATGGATGTCTGACCATGCCCACATGACTCATTATCAGACTCTGTTGCTAAGCTCAGATCAGGTGACCCTCACATCACTAGTGGCCTTCAACCTGGCTACTCTGCTACATGAACCCTGGACATTAATCTGCCAGCTCATGATTGCCAGCAGATTCTAGCTGAGGACCAGGGATGGTGAAAGGACCTGTCAATCAGCCACTCCCCTGTGTAAAGGCAACCTGGTTCATTGATAGCAGCAGCTACCTGGTAGAAGGACAGCACAAGGTGGGAGCCACCATTGTGGATGGGTGCCAGGTGGTCTGGGTGGAACCACATCCTCTAACATCAGCCTAAAAAGCAGAGCTGATAGCTCTTACCAAGCTTTGGACCTGGGGGCAGGCAAAAAGATCAACATCTATAAGGATAGCAGGTATGCCTTTGCCACAGCCCACATCCATGATGCTATATACTAAGAGAGTGTGCTCACATAAGAGGGAAATGAAATAAACAAGCAGTAAATCTTGGATCTGATGAAGTCAGCAACTGAGAGTATTATTCATTGCCCAAAACATCAGAAGGGAAGAGACTCAGTGTCTCTGGGCAATAACCAGGCAGATCAAGTGGCTATGCAGGAGCCTATCCTGGTTATAGGTCTGCAAGAGACACCCACTGGAAATGAGACTGGACTAAGGGATGTCCTCACATAGAATGGACTGAGAAAGAAAGGATTCAGATTGCTAGCCACCCTACCAACTATTACCAAGAGCAGGTAGGACAATGGCATACACAGAAAGGGAGAACTATTCTCCCCAAAAAGCAAGCAAAAGGCTTACTAGGCCAGATGGACTCATTACTCATTTTGGGGATAGAAAGCTTGTCCAAGCAGTTAACAGGCCTAATATATACATGGGTCTGGGACAACCCCAGTGCACTGGAACGATAAAATTCTCTTCCTTTTTGCACAGAAAAAAAAAAGATACAGAAGAATATTCATCAACAACTGATGTTTTGTTACCACCAACTCTTATTGTATTACTCAATACTATATAAATATATCAAAAATTTTACCAAAACAATGTAGGTTGGAAAGTGTTAAAAGGAAACATATTAATATTAAACTAGGAACATATAGAAATAAAGAAACAGAGAAAACTACAACAAAGTTATACTTGGTTTGCTTTTATTTCTCCTGAATGGAATTTACTATTGAGCATCATTCTTATACAAGTAAATACAGATCATGGATTGTACTGTGGAAACAAAACGTATTTGATGACTGAAAATAATATTCAACTATCACCGTATGTATTGTACGGTGAAAATTATAGAGTTGCTGAAGGTCATTTGGTACAAGCAGTTCATAGGACAGGCAAGAACAATAAAGATCACACTTTTTTTGTTAATATTCTTATAGCTATAATCAAAGTCTTTATTTTTTTAATCAAAGTGTCTAAAGCTATGAGGCAAATCTATAAAAGGACAAAAAATATCCACCAATTCTTGATTTTTATGTTGTCACAAAAAAATAATGGGCCACCTAGTCTTTGAAGTTTTACAAACTTTAAATGAAGTAATTAAATTACCAAGAATCAAAAAAGAATGATGAAAATAATCAACATTGGATCAGTAAGAATACTAACTTCTGTTCACAACCACCATCATTTACTTATAATTAAATTTCCTTTTACTTGATTCTGCAGTGAATTTGTAGTTAATAAAGATTACTGAAAGAGACCAGGGAGGTCATTTACTCCATCCATTGATTTACTAATACACTGCTTGGGCAGTTCGGTCCAGCTGATGTCTGTCTTTTGACTGACAGTTCCACAAGGATACTTATAATCTTTCACTTGGGAATACAAACTGTTTATCTATAGCCTGAATTATTCCTATACCTGTAGAATTGGAGAATTGGCCATGGCCCATCTCTTCACAATGGAGTTTGTATTTTCAGATTCTCCAACTTTCATACTCTCATAAAGCTGGCAGAGATTCTGCGCTATGATCCTTCCTCTTGTCAATTTCATTTCTATTTCCATCTTTAAGATTGAGGGTGGTGATTTTCATTGTACCTTGTCTTTTTCTAGCCTTTTGTTAGTATTATAGCTTGGAAGTAACATACCACTTAGTAAGATGAAATTTCAGGCTTGGTATTGGTGGGTTACCATTCCAACTCTAGGACCAACCATCTGCAGTGTTTGTACGTCATTGGCTTTGAAACTAGACACCAGCAATTGGCCTATTAACAGACTGATGCATGTAAGATTAAAATAGATATGAAAACAGAAAAACAATACAGTGTTTTCCTTCTTTAAAAAAATCTTCATCTTGTCTAGTGGCCTGTAAAAATGCCAAAAAAGCTTTAACTTTTTCCTTATCTAGCAAACTGAAACAGCTTTTAGAAAAATCTGCCTGGGGACAGAAAGGCTGGCTCAATTTCTTGTAATTTCTTCTCATGGGCAAAAGCCAGAAAATGTGCTAGTTAGGCTCAGGTTGTTGGATTTGCTACAGGAAAAATCAGACCACAGTACAAAGATTTATCAGATAATTATGTTTTATTTAACCACAAACTAACAACTCAGGGCTTATAAAGGATTTAAGACTTTTACAGACAAAAACAAATTCAAATTCTGAATCTATTATTTTTCTTTAGAGCCATATTAACCTTTCTGGCTAAATAAATAATTTTCTTCATAATGTGCAAATTTCCTAGGCTTAGGGAAATGTGCAATGGTCCAAGGAAGAGGTGTTGCTTTAAGAAAGGACTTATGACCAGAGTTCTGTTTCATATCCACTCAGACAGTTCACTAACATTTGGTTTTCCCCAGTTGGAATACATGTAAGCTGAAATTAGCTCATTATTTCCTTGCCTTGGAAACCAAAGGCAACATTTTTAATAATATGATATTTTTTATCTAATATAATTTGTTGAGAAAAAGTACCCAATTAGGGTCAAAATGATGATTTCTACCACAGTTGAATATTTTCACCTTGTTATATGTCAAATGTCTAACTATACATTTGTCTCTGAATAGCTATCAAAATTTATCTTTATGTATCTGATCATAGGTTATTGTTTTCCAGTGTTATGATCCATTTGTTAACAGGTATAGAACAAGGCATTCTGAAGAGATAAATATGTATATAAATATGGTTTATTTACATTGTCACAAATAGTTTTTTACATTTTAGTAATCATTAGTCAGCTGGCAAATGGAGAAAGAGCTGCACTGACAGATGAGAGAGAAGTATCTAAATATGTTTTGCATGAATCAAGTAAAAGGAAATTTAATTGAACAAAAATTATTTGGCTTAAGGCTAATATATAACATTTACTATACTATGATATTTTCTATTGAGTCTTGCTTTGTAGGAAGAATTTTTCTGTTTTTGACACAGGATCTTCTCTGTAACTTATACTAACCTGAGACTCAAAGTGAGTTCTTTTTCCTGAGATTACAGACAGGAATGAACCAAGTCTTAATGATTCATCTTGACTAATAACCCTTACGTGAAATGACAGAAACTGTATATATTTTTTATTAAAATATATACATAATTTCTAAAGGCATTCTTTTATACTAACATTAAGTTAGTATTTCCTGTGTATCTGTTTAATATTTTAATGTTTTTCCCCACAGTCTTTAATGAAATTTGAAGATATTGCAGAACCAAACTGGTACTTATTGACCTAATTTGTTTATGTTTCTAACTTTATTCTGTTGGTAATGTTTGTGGCCATTTATCATTGTTTTTATATAATCTATATGTTGCTCTCAATTTCCTGTTAATTAAATTTGAAATCTAAAACTAATTTTGTCAGCCTCCACTGAGTTACCCTGTGACTTAAAAATGAGACACTAAATACAATTTTCAGATCAGTGACTATATTTTCTTGAATTAAAAGTAACTAAAATATTAATTAACATAGGCTCAAATTTTCAAGTCTCACACTACTTTAGAATTTTTACTACAATAGGATCATATTCATTAAGGTTATAATAAAATTTTGATATACTTCACTCCATAAAATTTAGCATCCTGACCAGGTGTACATTTCTATTATTCAGTCTCCAGTACTTATATTTCAATTAAAGAGATGTTTGTTCTTAATGTGAAAGTCCAAAGTGATACATTGTATTCTTCTAAGAAAAGCATCTGGGAAGAAGAAGTAAAGGGCACAGACAATGCAGCCTTACTCCTGGCTCCTTGTAAAGTCAGAGCTCTTCAGACAGCCTTAGAACATTGGGATGAGACTGACAGTTCTTAAGCTACACTCTTGACTTAATGATCACTGGTTCACAGTCACATCTGTTTTTCTAGTTTCCTGATGGATTCTGTTTTCTACATTGCTGCATAAACCATAAGGCTGCACCCACAATTGCATTCGAGACAATTTCCTGAGATGTGGATTTTACAAACTTGTTTTGGAATCTTTCCTATATCTGGCAGGCAATTCAATCTTTACTAATCTTTCTTCTTCTTCTCCTTCTCCTTCTCCTTCTTCTTCTTCTTCTTCTCCTTGTTCTCCTTCTTCTCCTTCTTCTTTTCTTCTTCTTCTTTTTCTCTTCCTCTTCCTCCTCCTCCTCCTCGTCCTTGTCGTCCTCATACCCCTCCTTTTTCTTCTCCTCTTCCTTCTCCTCCTTCTCCTCCTTCTCTTTCTCCTCCTCCTTCTCCTCCTTCTCCTCCTCTGCCTCCTTCTCCTCCTCCTCCTCTGCCTCCTCCTCCTCCCTCTTCTTCTTCTTCTTCTTCTTCTTCTTCTTCTTCTTCTTCTTCTTCTTCTTCTTCTTCTTCTTCTTCTTCTTCTTCTTCTTCTTTTCTTCTTCTTCTTCTCCTCCTCCTCCTCCTCTTTCTTCTTTTTCTCCTTCTCTGTCTCTCATGCATGCATACACACACACACACACACACACACACACACACACACACACACGCATACACCTCTGGGTTGTCTAAATTCAAATATATAAATGTATCTAATATTTTTCAAGAAGGAGATAGTAAACAAGTTTTTGTTTAATTTTTCAAAATAATTCTTAATATTGTCTCTAGTTTTGACTTAAGTTTAACTCAAATTCCATTTGACTTAAATGGAAAACACATGAAAGTAGGGTATTCAGGACATACTGGCTACTTTATAATGATTATTCCTTGCTGTTGTAGGTTTTATTGTCAGAAATCATAAAATATTAGCTTGCAATCATTGCATTGTTCCTGCAAAATGACTTTTTCTTATTTATTCCCCTCTCTCAAATATAATTTTTAATCAAAAGTTAAAAATATCTTTAAATATCACTATTGTTTTTGCATGAGACTTTTAGACAAGTTTTTCTATTACGTCTTATCTGTTTTCTTCCTTTCTTCTTTCTTAATTTTACATACCCCTGACTTTAATTTTCATCAATAAACTTGTATTGTAAAATTTCTCTATATTGGATATTTTCATGATGTTCGTGACCTCCTGCACTCTGATTTATCTCATAAAGACAGTTCTTCACATATTGTTATTCTTTATATTTTTGTCTGTGTATAGTAATATGTATGTGAGAGACATGTACATAATAATGACTATAGGTGTGGAAGACAGAGGACAATATTGAATGGCATTCTCTATTGCTTTATACCTTATTATTTTCAAACATTTTATTTTTTCAAATTTATCTATTATGTGTGTATGTGTGAGTGCAGATGTGCATGTGTCATGGCAGGTTAGATTGTGGAACTCAGAGGACAGCTTTACAGAGTTAATTCTTTTCTTCCATCTTTTACACTTGTGTGGATTAAAGACGTCTTTGGGATTGCATAGTAAACACTTTTATCCAATGAACTAGCTCTCTGGCTCACAACTTATGTTTTGAGAGAGAATTTTTACTGGACTTGAAACTCTCATTTACATATTTATTTTGTTTTTTGACAGTTGGGACAGTGAACTACCATGTGTTTTCTGTTCCCGCTTTCCAGTAATGGCAAGCACATCACTATCTTTTTGAGATTTTCACATGGGTTCTGAGGTACTAACGTCAGGTTCTTATACTTGCACAGCAACCATCTTACCTACTGAGTCATCTTACTGGAGATCTTACTTTAAAATGTTGTTCTATTATAGACTAAAGGTTAATTCTAATGTGGAGAAGCCTGAGAATAACAAAATAGGAAGCATGAGACAGGCAAAGTGCAAATAATTTAAGTTCAGTAAAGAATGTCACTTCTCATTCTAAAGAAAAAAATTGAAGTTTAAAAAAGTGATTAAATACATATTTTAGAAGTTTCATGTTTTTGCAGAATGTAAAATGAATAGAATGTGAAGAGCCCATAGGCACTTATTCTCAACACTTTAGGTAGTTCTGAGTCTCTGCTCTAACCATTGTCCATTGCAAAGCAAAGCTTCTCTGACTAACAAGGAAGCTGCCCTGGGTCTATGGGTAGAAATATAAATATATAGAAGGCAGTTTGCAACATGACCATTTAGCAAAGCAAGAGTAGTAGTTTTTTTCCTAGCCTCTACAGCCTCCCCAGCCATTGTCCCCAAACAATTCCAATTAACACCAAAGATTAACTGACCATGTGTTAGCACAAGAGAAGTAGTGAGGATGAGACAGAATGTAGCATCATGATAATCACTGAACTTTAACAGAGTTAAGAACATGAGTAGAAAAACATGCCACTAGCAAACTTCCACCAATGACACTTACCATAAACTTTCAATTTAAATATTTAAAATATGAGATGCTTAATTAAACAAAAACAATAAAAATTATCATTAAATTATTTTCACTTCAAAAATTAAGAAAGAATCAGATCAATTTTTATGACCCATAAAGCATAACACAGAGTCCAAGGCTACTTATATAGCTATAATTCCCAACTCAGACACAAAACATCTTCATTCAAAGTACACAAAAACACTCATGAGAAATTGCTGTTTTGTTAACCTTCCAATAAAAGAATGTATAAGAATTTATAAAATCTAGAGACAAGAAGTTATACAAAGCCAATCATTATGGGTTGGTTTTGTGAAATTAATCAGGTGTAGGAGTTCACCTGACAGTTCTCTGTCTGGTCTGGAATGGAATGTGATGCATATGACACTACATGAAATGTCTAAGGGGTCATATCTGAACAAAGAACTTAGGAGGTGACCATTAATCACTTAACAAGTCCGGGCCAGAACCGAGCTTTGGAATGGTATTTAGCCAAGAACATTAATATTAGCTTGGCATCATTATGTATTAGATTGGCTTTTTCTGGGAAGATGATTTTGAAGACTTAACTGAGAGATGAACTTCTGGTAATAAACATAAATTAGTTCAAAGAATGTTTTTTTTCTTTATTAAAATTTTTATTTATTTTTTTATTGGATATTTAATCTACATTTCAAATGTTTTCCTTTTTCCAGGTCTTCCCTTCGGAAAACGCCCCATCTCATTCCCCTTTCCTGTGCCTCTCTATGAGAGTGCTCCCCACCCTCCCACTCACACACTCCTATATTCCTGCCCTGGCATTCTCCTAGACTGGGGAATCGAACAACCTCATGTCAAAGGACCTCTCCTCCCACTGATGTCTAACAAGGCCTTCCTCTGCCACATATGCAACTGCAGCCACAGGTCCCTACATGTGTACTCTTTGGATGGTGGTCCAGTTCCCGGGAGCTCCAGGGAGTCTGTCACGTGGACACTGTTGTTCCCCCCATGGGGCTACAAACCCCTTCAGCTCCTTCAGTCCCTTCTCCAACTCCTCTATTGGAACCCAATACTCAATCCAATGGTTGGTTGTAAGCACCAGCCTCTGTATTTGTCAGGCTCTAGCAGAGCCTCTCAGGAGACAGCCATATCAGGCTCCTGTCAGCAAGTACTTCCTGGCATCCACAATAGCTTCCAGGTTTGGTGACTGTATATGGGATGGATGCTCAGGTGGGGCATCCTTGGGATGGCCTTTCCTTAAGACTCTGCCTCACAATTTGTCTCTATATTTCCCCCCCTGAGTATTTTGTCTTCCCTTCTAAGATGCAGTGAAGAATCCACACTTTAGATCTCCTTGTTCTTGGGCTTTATAAGGTCTGTAAAAAAATTCTCAGAATGTACCGACTGATAGTTACCTGACACTCTGGAAAGTCCCAGGTAGAGTTCAAGTGTTTGTCATGCTTGCTAGCCAATAGATTTAAAGGTAAATATGCTTAGCCAATAAGTTAGAACTATAACCTTGCTGATGTAACCTGTGCCCCTAGAAAGTATAAAACTGCTTGTAATAGCCATTCGGGGTTCATTCTCATCACTCTCCTCAAGGGACTGATTGAGGGTTGCTTTTGCATCGAAAAAACAAAACAAAACAAAACAAGAATCAACAAATGGGAACTCATAAAATTGCAAAGATTCTATAAGACAAAGGACACTGTCAATAGGACAAAATGACAACCAACAGATTGGGAAAAGATCTTTACCAATCTTCCATCCTATAGAGGGCTAATATACAATATATAGAAAGAACTAAAGAAGTTAGACTTCAGAGAACCAAATAACCCTATTAAAAATGGGGTTCAGAGCTAAACAAAGAATTCTCAACTGATAAATACCAAATGGCTGAGAAGTCCCTAAAGAAATATTCAGCATCCTTAGTCATCAGGGAAATGTAAATCAAAAGAACCCTGAGATTCCACCTCATGCCAGTCAGAATGGCTAAAATAAAAAACTCAGGTTTTTGCAGATGCTGGAAAGTATGTGGAGAAAGAGGAACACTCCTCCATTGCCGGTGGGATTGCAAGCTGTCTGGAAATCAGTCTGGCAGTTCTTCAGAAAATTGGACATAGTACTACCTGAAGATCCAGCTATACCACTCCTGAGCATATACCCAGAAGATGCTCCAACATGTAGTAAGTACACATGCTCCACTATATTCATAGCAGTCATATTTATAATAGCCAGAAGCTGGAAACAACCCAGATGTCCCTCAGCAGAGGAATGGATACAGAAAATATGGTACATTTACACAATGGAGTACTACTCAGCTATTAAAAACAATGATTTCATGAAATTCACAGGCAAATGAATGGACCTAGAAAATATCATCCTGAATGAAGTAATTCAGTCACAAAAGAACACACAGAACATACACTCACTGATAAGTGGATATTAGCCCAAAAGTTTGGAATACCCAAGATCCAATTCACAGACGATATGAAGCACAAAGAATGTTTACTACTATTTTTGTAGTTAACTGTTCAAAGAAAAATTATATTCTCTGCAAACACTTAGATGGTATTTTATCATATTTTTGCATACATCTCTATTGAATGTCTCTAAAGTAACACTGAAATTTAAAATGAGAGACTTTAAATACATATAAATTATCTATTTTTTCACATATAAGACTTTGTCTGGATGTCATGGGCATAAAAATATTTAATCATTTGGTTAACTTAAATAACTAAGAGAAAAGTCAATGTTAATATTTTGATTGTCTGAGATAAGTCTCTTGGTTTACAGTAATCAGTACCTGACAGGTAATTCACACTTATTTGAGTCTACATCTTTTTTCTTTCATTTACACAAAATTTGTCACATTCTTTAGCCTCCAGGAAGTACAAATAATCCAGAATTCTACCTCTTAGAAACAAACAAACAAACAAACAAACCTTTAAAATCCAGATGCTCAATGTCACTGTTTCAAATGTATTTATTGGGTATCATATTATAGTATTAGGCTAATGAAATAACTTTTTATTTAGACTGAGATTAGAATCATTAGTAAAATAGTCTATAAGGGGTTGGACAGTTGGCTCAATGAGAACTAATAACATTTCTTGAAGATGTAAGTTTGGTTCCTTGTATCCACATTAGGTGGCTCACAATACCTTGTCACACTAGCTTCAGGGCATCTGAGAACATCTTCTGGACTTTTAGAAATAATCCCCCATATTACACACACACACACACACACACACACACACACACACACACACACACACAAATACAAATAAAAACAATTATTTAGATCTTGGTCTACAAGGTTAGCAGAGGACCCCTACTCTACCAGAAATCACATGAATATGCAGGAGAACCTCAGATAAAAATTCACCTGCAGACACCCAATGGGTCCTCAGAGGCCACCCAGTTCCTGCCATCTCTATATCCTGGCTTATAATTCTAGCATAAACCCAGTGTTCTTCAGAGGCCACCCCGGTACTTTGAACCCCACAGGTTACATCAGTTCCCAAAACATTGGAGGCAATACCTAAAATTCCAGAGATCATACAGACTGCCAGAATCCCAGCAGAGATATCCTAATGGACCTGAGGACTCTACTGTCACCAGTCAGGCCAGAACACCAGAAATGAAACAGAAATGAAGGGAGGGGAGGAGAAGGCATTTGTCCAACAAAGATAAACTGAGAAATCAACAACTAACTCTATAATTACTTCAAACCCAGATGCTAGAGGCCAGTAAAAGAATCAACAACAGCCAGGGTAATATGGCACCATGAGTACCCAGTAATCCTAATCTAGTGCACCCTGGACATGACAAAACAGCTGAATCACAAGAAAAGGACCTTTAAAACATTTTATGTAGATAACTGAGGTCTTTAAAGAGGTAATGATAATCGCTTACAGAAATCCAGGAAAACATAAACAAACTGAAGAAGGAAATAAATGAACCCCTTAAAGGAAGCCAAGGGAGATGAATAGGTGAAGGAAATGAATAAAACTGTTCAAAACCTGAAAAATGAAATAAAAGCAATAAAGAAAACAAATAGAGTGAATCCAAGAGCTCGAAAATGTAGATATGTAAACAGGAATGGCAGACACAAGCATCAGCAAAAGATTATAAGAGATGGAAGAAAACCTCAGGCACTGAAGTTAATGTAGAAGAAATTGATATATCAGTCAAAGAAATGTTAAATCTAAAATATTCCAAACACAAACCACCCAAGACATTTGGTACATTATCAGAAGACCAGACCAAAGAAAAATAAGAACAGAAGAAGGAGAAGAATCCCAGTTCAAAGACTCAGAAAATATCTTAACATAATCATAAAAAATATATTTTAATCTAAAGAAGTGTGTCCACACACATACACACACA
>NW_022196901.1:7713858-7720894 GCF_008632895.1 Mastomys coucha | reverse complement strand
CACCACCACCACCATTAACAACAACGGGAAAAAAACAAAAAACAAAAAACAAAAACAAATAAAACCAAACAAAACCCAGGAATTAAAAGGTATTGGTCATTGATATCTCTCAATAACAAGGTACTCAATTCCCCCAATAAAAAGACACAGAGTAACAGAATGGATATAAAAACAAGATCCTTCCTCCTACTTTATACAAGAAATATACCTCAAAAGCAGAGATGGACATTACCTTAGAGTAAAGGGTAGAAAAAAGATTTTTCAAGAAAATGGACCCAAGAAACAAACTAGTGTAGCTATACTAAAATCCAACAAAATAGACTTCCAACCAAACTTATCAAAAGATGTGGATAAGTACACTGTGTATTCATCAAAGCAAAAAATCCACCAAAATATTTCAATTCTTTATACCTGTGCCCTCCCCCAAAAGGGCACCCATGTTTGTAAAGGAAACATTACTAAAGTTCAAATTGCACATAGAAATGCACACATTAATAGTTGAGACTTCAATACTCCACTCTCACTAATGGACAAGTCAGCCAGACAAAAACTAAGCAGAACAAATGGGGAGTAAAATACATTATGACTCAGATGGACACAACAGACAATTACAGAACACTCCACCCAGACGCAGAAGAATACACTGTCTTTTCCACACCTTCTGAAGTTTTATTCAAAATTGACCACATTCTTAGTCACAAAGAAAGTCTCAACAAATATAAGAAAACTGAAATAATCTCCTGTATCCTATTGGACAAACATGGGTTAAAGCTGGACTTCAACAAAAATAGAAATGACAGAAGGTCTATAAACTTATAGAAACTAAATAAGAACCCTACTGTTTGACTACACAGTTAAGGCAAAAAATTAAGAAATGAGAGACTTTCTAGAACAATGAGTAGAGTATACAATTTATTAATGTTAGAGACAGTCTTTTATTTTAGACAAAAAGGAGAAAATGTTGCAGGATATTTGATCCCATTTCGAACCTCAAGATTGTTAACAAGTACTTGTGGTGTGGTTCTATCCAACCACAAACCTTTAATCCAAGAACTAAGTAAAGTCAAAACTAGGTCAAGAGGTGGAGCATGCAACCCAGCAGACAAGGTGTGATGTGAGTAAGCAAAAGGTGGGTCTTTGAGTTGAAGGATATTTAAGAGAGCATGGAGAAGGAGAATGATTTTTTTTCCTTCTGGAACATACATAGGTGGAGAAAGATGGTCAGCTGAGTGCTTTCGCTGCCTCTTTGAGCTAGCAGGTGTTCACCACAGTATCTTGCTCTTGAGTCTTCCTTGGTGAAACGGAATGGCTGGGAGATTTCTTTTTCTAAACAACAAAGCATTTTTAACATATGGTGCTAGTGTAACTGAATGTTGGTAGATAGATTCATATCTATCACCCTGTGCAAGTTCAGTTCTAAGAGGATCAAAGAACTCATAAAAACCAAATACACTGAACCTGTTAGAAGAGAAAGTGGGCACTAGCTTTGAAAACACTGGCATAGGAAACAACTTCCTGAACAGCACCAACAGCCAAGGCACTGAGTTCAAAAATTAATAAATGGGACCTCAGGGAACTGAAAAGCTTCTGTAAGGCAAAAGACACTGTCAATAGGAAAAATCACAAGCCTGCAGAATGGGAAAATAATTTTAACAATTCTACTTCTGACACATGGTTTATATCCAAAATGTATAAAGAACTCAAGAATGTAGATATCAACACACCAAAGTCCAATTTAAAAATGGGATACAATCTAAATAAAGAATTTTCAGCAGAAAAATCTCAAATGGTGAATAAGCACTTAAAGAAATGTTCAACATCCTTAGCCATCAAGGAAATGCAAATCAAAACTACTTGGAGATTTAATCTTACACCTGTCAGAATGGCTAAAATCAAAATACAAGTGACATATCATGATGACAATGATTTGAAGAATGGGACCACTCTTTCATTGCTGATGGGAGTGAAAACTTGCTTAAGTATGTTCATAAAAGCTTTATTCCTAAAAACTACAAACAATAAAAATGGGGACAGGAATGGATGTTTTAGGGACCGTCTGACCTCTTCCCAAATACTATACTTCTTAGTTCTCAAAAAGTTTATGCACCCCAGAAGGAAGACATACAGGGTAGTCCCAGGGGAAGGGGAACACTGTTGTGTTCTGGGTTTACATCTTACAGTAAAACGATTAAAATACTCTTGAGGACATTGTGTGACTTGGGCCAGCTCATCAATGTGGAAACCCAAGCAGAATTCAAAAAGTAAAAGTAAAAAAAAACATGAATAGCATATTGGTCCGAAGCACTAGTACACATTATAATAATACTTGAAACTCCACACTTGTAGCTTCAGGATATATCTAAAACAATGACTAATGTAACAAATGGGATTATAAATCATAGAATCACATTCCAGGACACAGTTTCCTGTCCCAACAAGACCCCATAAATCTACATTAAAACAGTAAATTTCAGGTGTTTTTCAAAATTGGCAAATAGTAAACTATAATCATAGTGTTTTGAAAACTGGTCATGGCCACAGTCAAATTTACCAATTCTGAATTGTGTATCTGATCATTTTCCTTACTGTCTATATTGTGGGAGAAGTCAGTTTCAGATGAAAAGCTACATTAGTGTCTTCAAAGATTAAAAAAGAAAAGTGAAAAAGAAAAGGATTCTGAAATAAGCACCCTTGTCCAATTTCTTGAGTACAGGGGTGACATACAATTTCTTTGACAAAACCCATTAACTCAAAATTCCCCTTCTTAGCTTCATACTGACATTTATTTGTATCTGCCATTTGATAATATTCAGGACACTGATTCTTCTAAACCTATATCTCACCCTGCTTCTTTTTTCAAGTTTTTGTTTGTTTATTTCACAGTTTGGTTGGTTTTGTTGTTCTTGTTTTATAAGAGACAGGGTTTTACGATGTGGCTCTGGCTATTGTGAAACTCACTACATAGATCAAAATGATCTTGCACTTAGAGAGTTCCACCTGCCTCTGCCGACTCTCAAAATATGTACTTGATAATTTTCCCCAGAGCTGAGATTTCTTTCTTGTTTTTGGACCTAGTAAAGGTATTTCTACATCGAGAGCTACAAACTTTGGGGTCTCAGGCTCCTCTGTACCTCTCACCCCTTCAGATACTTGTTAGTCGCTTCACCTACTGTTAGCATGAGCTATTCAAGTGAAACACAGATTGTGTTTTTCCATCTGGACAGCCTGTATTATCGTGAGATCACAAATGTAAGTTCCATGTTTGGTTCTAAATCTTAATATATAAGCTTGCATTAGGTTTAACTTTACCTCATAGGGCTTGATTTTGTTTGTTTTTCAAAATTAGTATAGTGTTATCAGTCTATGATTTGATGTACTCTTTATATATGTAGAAGGATCTAAATTATACAAATATGTGGCACTAATTGAGCACTTCCTGGTCAAGCTACCACTATGGCTCATCCTTTCATAGGAGCAGAAATCCAGTGTTCAGTCTATTATTTCCATGTATATGGTTTACTCAGGTCTCAGGCCACCTTGATTCTAAGTGATAATACTAATTACACCACTACTAATAAAGACAAAATAAAAGTTGCCCACCATAAAAAATTGAATCATCCCTCTTCTTTTCCAAAGCACTCTACAGTATCTGATTTTGAGAAGATAGCAAGCGGTGTAGCCTACCAGAAATTCTTCTTATTAATTTATAAAAACTTAGATCATCCTGTATAATGGCAACAGCTTACCAACTAAAACATTGACAATTTAACTGACATTTAACACCTCTAAGTGTAACACCAAGTGAAAAAAATGTATTCATCTTTGTTTTACGGATTTAACTTATATAGCTATTCTTAAATATCCTTATGATTTTCTTTGTTGATCTAAATGAGGGATTAAATGAAATATAATTCTACTGTACTGTATTGATACCCTTAGTACATTTAAAAAACACCAGGAACGGTACGTTCAATAATGCTTGTACTGATGGGTATAGCAGTAAATAATTATGTTAATGTCAATATTACATAGAAATTATTTAATTTACAAATTATTTGTATAGAAATATATATGCAATCAGAAACTAGAATATATTACTACTGACCTGAACAAATCAGGTTTGTTCTTTCCATTCTGGTATGGCCTGAACAAAAGAGTGTCACATATAGAATTTCTGGCCAAAAATTCAACCCAGAATACATAAAAACGATATTTTCTTAACTTATACATTGATCTACAAAGGCAAAGTAGAAAATGATAAATCAAAAGATATACAGGAGGATAATGTTGTAAGCATGCTTCATTGAGCGTTTCCTGAGACAGCAGCATTTTAGCTTTCCCAAATATGCCAGCTGGACTGAAATAGAGGTACTTGAGTTAAAATACATTTTGTCATGGGAAAACTTGTTTTTAAATGTATCCTTTGAATTGAGAGTCCTGATAAAATAGTTTCACTTGAAACACATACCTTGGCCAATAAGAACTTGAAAAATTGCTGGACAGAGGATGTGCCCTTTAAGAACTATTGAGAGAAACTTTGATATGCTGTAACTTGGTGTTACAAAATTTGTAAAGGAAAGTTCCAGAAGGCTGGAATTTTTGAACATTCCAAATTTCATAAATGATGCTGTAAATTTTCTTGTTTAAAAAGCCTGGTCTGCAATGAATATAGTTCAGACTGCTTTTGCCTAAAAAGGAAAAAAATTCTAACTTTGTCTTAAGTTTGACCAGAAAGAATTTTAATTCAGAAACTCAAATGAAATCACCTGTTTGAATTTATCCTTGAGTATTCATTTGGTAGTAACTGTGAACATATTTTTAAAAATGAGACAATAACCTGAAGACCTGCTTTTGTTCAGAAACATTGAAGACTCTCAGAATCATTCTCTGAACTTTCCAAGAGGCAGATAGTCAGCATATTAGTTTTATCTTTCTTCAACAAAATACTGCATATATTTACATATACATGCATATATATACATATACACACATATATGTTTAAAACTGAAAAAAAAAACAGGTGGTGAAAAGAAACATTGGGAGACGAGGTTCTAAAAGAGAGATATATTGTCAGAATGTCAAACAAAAGCTTACCATTTTTCCTTTAAGGATGAAATATATGAGAAGAAAAATTCAGCTGAATCACTTGGTTTGGTATAAGGGGGATGAGGTATTTCTGGTGAAGCTCTTACTAAAATAACACACACTTAAATTAGGACCTTAGCAACCAGAATGGGAGGCACAGGCCCCACAAGTTGCAGGGGAGTTACAGGGCTGCAGGGACAGGATCCTCTCAGCTTCCGAGTGACAGAGGTGGATCAGCGACCCTCTCTGCCCCTTCCCTGCAGAAGGTGGAGGTCCTGCCTTCAGGGAGTGCTTTAACCCAGAGACTCAGGTGAGATCTGCCATTCTCTCTCCAGTGACTTTCTAAGGTAGGTCCAGCCGGGAGGCACAGGCCTCAAGAATCAAAGGGGAGTTGCAGGGCTACAGGGACAGGACAAGCTCTAGTCAGAGACACCAAGAACATCTAACACCAGAAATCAAGAGATGGTGAAAGGCAAAGGCAAGAATCTTACCAACAGAAACCAAGACTACTTAGCTTCATCAAAACCTAGTACTCCCACAACAGTAAGTCCTGGATATCCCAAAACACCGGAAAAGCAAGAATTGGATCTAAAATCAGATTTCACAATGCTGATAGAGGAACTTAAGAAGGACATGAATAACTCCCTTAAAGAAGTACAGGAGAACACAGGTAAAGAGTTACAAGCCCTTAAAGAGGAAACAAAAAAAAAAAAATCCCATAAAGAATTACAGGAGATCACAAGTAAACAAGTAGAAGCACTTAGCAGACTCAAAAATCCCTTAAGGAATTGAAGGAAAACAAAAACAAACATGTGAAGGAATTGAGTAAAACATTCCAGGACTTAAAAATGGAAGTAGAAACAATAAAGAAATCACAAAAAGAGACAACTCTGCAGTTAGAAATCTTAGGAAAGAAGTCAGGAAACATAGATGCAAGCATCACCAACAGAATACAAGAGATAAAAGAGAGAATCTCGGGGGCAGAAGAAAACATAGACAACATTGAGAGTACAGTCAAAGAAAATGCAAAAAGCAAAAAGACCCTAACCCAAAA
This sequence comes from Mastomys coucha, assembly GCF_008632895.1. Classification (NCBI taxonomy): domain Eukaryota; kingdom Metazoa; phylum Chordata; class Mammalia; order Rodentia; family Muridae; genus Mastomys; species Mastomys coucha. The sequence goes on along the minus strand of NW_022196901.1, from coordinate 7,714,755 downwards.
CATACAGGAAATCCAGGACACAACGAGAAGACCAAACCTAAGGATAATAGGTATAGAAGAGAGTGAAGACCTCCAACTTAAAGGGGCCAGTAATATCTTCAACAAAATTATAGAAGAAAACTTCCCTAACCTAAAGAAAGAGATGCCCAAGAAGCCTATAGAACCCCAAATAGAATGGACCAGAAAAGAAATTCCTCCTGCCACATAATAGTCAAAACACTAAATGCACAACACAAAGAAAGAATACTAAAAGCAGTAAGGGAAAAAGGTCAAGTAACATATAAAGGCAGGCCTATCAGAATTACACCAGACTACTCACCAGAGACTATGAAAGCTAGAAGATCTTGGGCAGATGTCATACTTACCCTAAGAGAACACAAATGCCAGCCCAGACTACTATACCCAGCAAAACTCTCAATAGATGGAGAAACCAAAGTATTCTATGACAAAACCAAATTCACACAATATAGTTCCACAAATCCAGCCCTTCAAAGGGTAATAAATGGAAAACTCCAACACAAGGAGGGGAACTACATCCCTGAAAAAGCAAAAATGTAATCTAACAAAACTAAAAGAAGATAGACACATGAACAGAATGCAAGCTCTAACTACAAAAATAGCAGGAAACATTAATTACTTTTCCTTAATATCTATTAATATCAATGAACTCAATTCTCTAATAAAAAGACATAGAATATCAGATAGGGTACATAAACAGGACCCAATATTTTGCTGCATACAGGAAACCCACCTCAGTGAAAAAGACAGAGACTACCTCAGAATAAAAGGCTGGAAAACAATTCTCTAAGCCAATGGTCCCAAGAAAAAACTGGAGTAGCCATTCTAATATTGAATAAAATCAACTTTCACTCTAAAGTGATCAAAAAAGATAAGGAG
>NW_022196901.1:7710990-7712781 GCF_008632895.1 Mastomys coucha | reverse complement strand
GATCCTACTACAAAGCCTATACTCAACAAAACTGGAAAACCTGGATGAAATGGACAATTTTCTAGACATATATCAGGTACCAAAGTTAAATCAAGATCAGATCAACAATCTAAACAGTCCCATATCTGCTAATGAAATAGAAACAGTTATTAATAGTCTCTCAACCAAAAAAAGCCCAGGACCACATGGGTTTAGTGCAGAGTTTTATCAAACCTTCAACGAAGACCTAATATCAATACTCTTCAAACTATTCAATAAAATAGAAACTGAAGGCTCTCTACCCAATTCATTCTATGAAGCCACAATTACTCTTATACCTAAACCACATAAAGACCTAATGAAGAAAGAAAACTTCATACCAATTTCCCTAATGAATATAAATGCAAAAATACTCAATAAAATTCTTGCAAACCAAATCAATGAACACATCAAAAAGATCATAGACTATGATCAAGTAGGCTTCACCCCAGGGATGCAGGGATGGTTCAATATACGGAAATCCATCAATGTAATTCACTACATAGACAAACTCAAGGAAAAAAAAAACCATATGATCATCTCACTAGATACTGAGAAAGAATTTGAAAAAATCCAACATCCCTTCATGATAAAAGTCTTGGAAAGCTCAGGAATTCAAGGCTCATATATGAAAATAGTAAAAGCAATATACAGAAAGTCAGCAGCCAACATCAAACTAAATGGAGAGAAACTTGAAGCAATACCACTAAAAATCAGGAACTAGACAAGGCTGCCCACTCTCTCCCTACCTATTCAATATTGTACTTGAAGTCCTAGCCAGAGCAATTAGGCAACAAAAGGAGATCAAAGGGATACAAATTGGAAAGGAAGAAGTCAAATTATCACTATTTGCTGATGATATGATATTATACTTAAGTGACCCCAAAAATTCCACCAGAGAGCTCCTTAACCTGATAAACAACTTCAGCAAAGTAGCTGGATATAAAATTAACTCAAGCAAACCATAGGCCTTCCTCTACACAAAGAATAAACAGGCAGAGAAAGAAATTAGGGAAACAACACCCTTCACAGTAGTTAAAAATAATATAAAATACCTCGGTGTAACTCTAACTAAGCAAGTAAAAGATCTGTTTGAGAAGAACTTCAAGTCTCTGAAGAAGGAAATTGAAGAAGATCTCAGAAGATGGAAAGATCTCCCATGCTCATGGATTGGCAGGATTAATATTGTAAAAATGGCCATCTTGCCAAAGGCAATCTACAGGTTCAATGCAATGCCCATCAAAATTCCAACTCAATTCTTCACAGACTTAGAAAGAGCAATCTTCAGATTCATCTGGAACAGCAAAAGACCAGGATAGCCAAAACTATTCTCAACAATAAAGGAACCTCTGGTGGAATCACAATCCCGAACCTTAAGCTGTACTACAAAGCAATTGTGATAAAAACTGCATGGTATTGGTACAGTGACAGACAGGTTGATCAATGAACAGAATTGAAGACCCAGAAATGAACCCACACACCTATGGTCACTTAATCTTTGACAAAGGAGCTAAAACCACCTAGTGGAAAAAAGACAGCATTTTCAACAGATGGTGCTGGCTCAACTGGCAGTTAACATGTAGAAAAATGCAAATCGATCCATTCCTTTCTCCTTGTACAAAGCTCAAGTCTAAGTGGATCAGGGACCTCCACATCAAAGCAGATACACTGAAACTAATAGAAGAGAAAGTGAGGTAGAACCTCAAGCAAATAGGCACAGGGGAAAATTTCCTGAAGAGGATGCCAATAGCTTCTGCTCTAAGATCAAGAATT
>NW_022196901.1:7710265-7710668 GCF_008632895.1 Mastomys coucha | reverse complement strand
TCTACAAAGAACTCAAGAAGTTAGACTCCAGAGAACCAAATAACCCTATTAAAAAATGGGGTACAGAAGTTAACAAAGAATTTTCAACTGATGAACACTGAATGTTTGAGAAGCAACTAAAGAAATGTTCAACATCCTTAGTCATCAGGGAAATGCAAATAAAAACCTCACACCAGTCAGATTGGCTAGGATAAAAGACTCAGGGGACAGCAGATGCTGGAGAGGTTGTGGAAAAAGAGGAACATTACTTCATTGCTGGTGGGATTGCAAACTGGTACAACCACTATGGAAATCAGTTAGGTGGTTCTTCCAGAAATTGGACATAGTTCTACCGAAGGACCCAGCTATACCACTCCTGGGCATATACCCAAAAGATCCTCCAACATGTAATAAGGACACATGC
>NW_022196901.1:7689771-7709882 GCF_008632895.1 Mastomys coucha | reverse complement strand
TATGAACTAACTAGTACCCTCAGAGCTCCCAGGGTCTCAACCACCAACCAAGGACTGCACATGTTGGATCTGATTGTTCTGGCAGCATGTGTATAGTAGAGAATTGCAAAATCGATCATCAATAGGAGGAAAGGACCTCGGCCTGTGAAGGTACTGTGCCACAGTGTAGGGAAATGCCAGGGCCAATAAGTGTGAGAGGGTGGGGTGGCAGGCATGGGGAGGGGGCAGGCAACAGGGGTTTGTTCTTGTTGTTTTTGTTTGTTTGTTTGTTTGTTTTTTGGAGGGGAAGTTGGGAAAGGAGAAATTTACATGTAAAGAAAGAAAATATCTAAAAAACAAACAAACAAACAAACAAACAAAAACAACCAGAATGACCAAATAAATTAAATGTCTTTTAGATTCACAAAAGAGACATAATGATAATTAAAAAACACCTTCACAAACATAATAAAATGCATGAACCTAAAAAAAAGTCCTTAATTTTAAGCATGTAATCTTTTTATGTAATTTATTATTAAATTCTAATTTAATTCTATACAATGTTAGAAAATATTTTATGCCATGTGAATCTTTTAAACATATATTTGTTTTAAAATTATTTTCTATTTTATTATCATTTTATTTATTTACATTTCAAATGTTATCCCCTTTCCTGGTTTCCCAGTTTCCCCTATTCAAACCCCTTACCCTGCTTCTATGAGAGTGCTCCCCCATGCACCTATCCACTCCTGCCTCACCACCCTAGCATTCCTCTGCACTTGGGCATCAAGCCTTCATAGGACAAAGGGCTTCCCCTCCCATCGATGCCAGATAAGGCCCCTTCAGGTCCATTTGTCCTTACCTAACTCCTCCATTGGGGTTCCTATGCTCAGTCCAATGGTTGGTTGCCAGCATCTGTCTCTGTATTGGTCAGGATCCTGCAGAGCTTCTCAGGAGACAGCTCCATTAAGCTCCTCTCAGCAAGTACTTCTTGGCATCAGCAATAGTGTCTGGGCTTGATGTCTGCATGTGGGATGGATCCCCAGGTGGGGCAGTTTCTAGATAGCCTTTCCTTCAGACTCTGCTCCACTCTTTGTACTTGTATTTCTGTAGACAGGAGTATGTCTCGGTTAAAATTTTGGAGATGGGTAGATGGCCCTGTCCTTTGACCATTCCTAACCTCTGTATATGGTTTCAACAGCCTCTCCCTCCCCTTTGGAGAGTTTCAGCTAATGTCATCCCTGTGGGGTCTCGATAGACTCTTGCTTTACTGGCATCTGGGACTTTCTGGTTGCTAACCAAGTTCCCCATCCCCTATTGCTACACACCTCTATTCAATTTTCTGACCCTCTTTATATCTCCTCCATCTCCTCCCATACCTGATTCTTCCCCTCTTCTTCCTTTCCCTCTATTCTCTTTCTCCCAAGTTCCTCCCACCCTATATTTCCCTTAATTACTTTGTTCCCTCTTCTAAGTAGGACTGAAGCATCCACACTTTTATCTTCCTTCTTCTTGAGCTTCATGTGGCCTGTGAGTTGTATCATGGGTATTCCATGCTCTTTGCCTAATACTTATCAGTGAGTACATACCATGTGTTGTCTTTAGTGACTGAGTTACTTCACTCAGGATGATATTTTCTAGATCCATCCATTTGCCTGTGAATTTCATGAAGTCATTTTTTTAAAACAGCTGAGTAGTATTCCATGCTGTAAATGTACCATATTATCTGTATCCTTTCCTCTGTTGAGGGACATCTTGGTTGTTTCTAGCTACTGGCTTTTATAAATATGGCTGCTATGAATGCAGTGGAGCATGTATCATTATTACATGTTGGAGCTTATTCTGGGTATATGTCTAAGAGTGGTATAGCTGGACCTCAGTTAGTACTATGTATAATTTTCTGAAGATCCACAGACTGATTTCCAGAGTGGCTGTACAAGCTTGCAGTCCCACCAGCAATGGAATAATGTTCCTCTTTCTCCACATGCTCACCAGCATCTGCTGGAACCTGAATTTTTTTATTATTTTCTTTATTTACATGTCATACAATATCTCCTTTTCCAGGTTCCCCTCCCCCAAAAATAAAATAAAAAACAAAACAAAACAAAAAAAAAACAAACACAAAAACAAACCCCTATTCCCTCCCTCCCCTGCTCACCAACCCACTCTTTCCTGCTTACCAGCCCTGGCATTCCCCTACACTGGGGACTTTCACAGGGCCAAGGGCCTTTCCTCCCATTGATGACCAACTTGGCCATCCTCTGTTATACATATGCTGCTGGAGCCATTAGTCCCACCATGTGTACTCTTTGGTTGGTGTTTTAGTCCCTGGTAGCTCTGAGGGTACTAGTTAGTTCATATTGTTGTTTGTCCTAAGGGGCTGCAAACCCTTCAGCTCCTTGAGTCCTTTCTCTAGCTCCTTCATTTGGGGACCCTGTACTCAGTCCAGTGGATGACTGTGAGCCTCTACTTCTGTATTAGTCAGGTCAGAGCCTCTCAGGAGACAGCTATATTAGGCTCCTGTCAGCCAGCAATCTGACATCCACAATAGTGTCTGGATTTGATGATTGAATATGGGAAGGATTTCCAGGTGAAGCAGTCTCTGAATTGTCCTTTCTTCAGTCTCTACAAATCCTTCCATGCGTATTTTGTTCCCCTTTTATGAAGGAATGAAGTATCCACATTTTGGTCTTCCTTCTTCTTGAGTTTCTTGTGGTTTGTGGATTGTACTATGTGTCCAAGCTTCTGCGCTAATATCCACTTATCAGAGAGTGAATACCATGTGTGTTCTTTTGTGATTGGGTTACCTCACTCAGGATGATATTCTCCAGAGCCATCAATTTCCCTAAGAATTTCATAAATTCATTGTTTTTAATAGCTGAGTAGTACTCCATTGTGTAGATGTACTACATTTTCTGTATCCACTCCTCTGTTGAGGGACATCTGGGTTGTTTCTAGTTTCTGGCTATTATAAATAAGGTTGCTATGAACATTGTGGAGCATGTGTCCAATGCTATTACATGTTGGAGCATCTTCTGGATATATGTCCAGCAGTGGTATAGCTGGATCCTCTGATAGTACTATGTCCAATTTCCAGAGGTACTGCCAAACTGATTTCCAGAGTGGTTGTACTAGTTTGCAATCCCACCAGCAATGAAGTAATGTTCCTCTTTCTCCACAATCTCTCCAGCATCTGCTGTGCCCTGAGTCTTTTATCCTAGCCATTCTGACTGGTGTGAGATGGAATCTCAGGGTTGTTTTGATTTGCATTTCCCTGATGACTAAGGATGCTGAACATTTCTTTAGGTGCTTCTCAGCCATTCAGTATTTGTCAGGTGAAAATTCTTTGTTTAGCTTTGTACCTCATTTTTAATAGGGTTATGGTTCTCTGGGGTCTAACTTCTTTAGTTCTTTGTATGTATTGGATATTAGCCCTTTATCAGATATAGGACTGGTAAAGATCTTTTCCCAATCTGTTGGTTGCTATTTTGTCCTATTGACAGTGTCTTTTGCCTTACAGAATCTTTGCAATTTTATGAAGTCCCATTTGTCCATTCTTGATCTTAGAGCATTAGCTATTGGTGTTCTGTTCAGGAAATGTTCCCCTGTGCTTATGTGCTCGAGGTTCTTCCCCACATTCTCTTCTAGTAGTTTCAGTGTATAAGGTTTTATGTGGAGGTATTTGATCCACTTGGACTTGAGCTTTGTACAAGGAGATAGGAATGCATCGATTTGCATTTTTCTGCATGCTAACTGTCAGTTGAGCCAGCACCATTTGTTGAAAATGCTGTCTTTTTTCCACTGTATGGTTTTAGCTCCTTTGTCAAAGATCAAGTGGCCATAAGTGGCCATAAGTGTGGGGGTTCATTTCTGGGTCTTCAATTCTTTTCCATTGATCTACCTGTCTGTCAATGTACCAATACCATGCAGTTTTTATCACAATCTTCATAGACTTAGAAAGAGTAATTTGCAAATTCATCTGGAATAACAAAAAACCCAGGATATCCAAAACTATTCTCAACAATACAGGAACCTCCGGTGGAAATTCCATCCTGGACCTTAATCTGAACTGTAACCTGAGTTTTTGATCTTAGCCATTCTGACTTACCAATAAAAGAAAGAAATCAAGGTGGAATCTCAGGGATGTTTTGATTTGTATTTCCCTTCGAATTAGGAATGTTGAGTATTTCTTTAAGTGCTTCTCCACTATTCAAGTTTTCTCAGGTGAGAATTCTCTGTTTAGCTTTATTCCCCATTTTTTAGGGTTATTTGGTTCTCTGGAGTCCCACTTGTTGAGTTCTTTGATTATATTGAATATTAGCCCTCTATCCATTGGAGGATTGGTAAAGATCTTTTCCCAATCTGCTGGTTGCCAATTTGCCATATTGACAGTGTATTTGTCTTATAGAAGCTTTGCAATTTTATGAGGTCCCATTTGTCAATTCTTAATCTCAGAGCAAAGCCATTGTTGTTCAGTTCAAGAAATTTCCCCTTGTGCCCATGTGTTTGAGGCTTCCCCCACATTCATTTCTATTAGATTCAGTGTATCTTGTTTTTTGTGGAGGTCCTTGATCCACTTGGACTTGAGCTTTGTACAAGGAGATAAGAATGGATCAATTTAGATTCTTCTACATGCTGACTGCTAGTTGAACCTGTACCATTTGTTGAAAATGCTGTTCCCCCCCCACACACATACCCACTGGAAGGTTTCAGCTCTTTTGTCAAAGTTCAAGTGACCATAGCTGTGTGGGTTCATTTCTGGGTCTTCAATTCTATTCCATTGATCCACCTGCCTGCCACTGTACCAATACCATGCAGTTTTTATCACTATTGCTCTGTAGTACAGCTTGAGGTCAGGGATGGTGATTCCCTCAGAAATTCTTTTATTGTTGAGAATAATTTTCACTATCCTGGGTTTTTTATTATTCCACATGAATTTGAGAATCACTCTTTCTAATTCTATGAATAATTGAGTTGGAATTTTGATGGGAATTGCATTGAATCTGCAAATTGCTTTCAGTATGATGGCCATTTTTACTGTATTAACCCTGCCAATCCATGAGCACGGGAGATCTATCCATGTTCTGAGGTTTTCTTCCACTTAAAAGACTTGAAGTTCTTGTCATACAGGTCTTTCACTTGTTTAGTTAGCATCAATCTAAGATATTTTATATTGTTTGTGACAATTGTGAAGGATGTCTTTTCCCTAATTTCTTCTCAGCCTGTTTATCCTTTAAGTAGAGGAAGACTACTGATTTGTTTGATTTAATTTTAAATCCAGCCAGACTGCTGAAGCTGTGTATCAACTTTATAAGTTCTCTGGTGGAAATTTTGAGGTCACTTAAGTATATTATCATATCATCTGCAAACAGTGATATTTTGATTTCTTCCTTTCCAAGTTGTATCCCTTTTACCTCCTTTTGTTGTCAAATTGTTCTACCTAGAACTTCAAGTACTATATTGAATAGATGGGATGAGAGTGGGCAGCTTTGTCTAGTACCTGAGTTTAGTGAGATTGTTTCAATGTTCTCTTCTCTACATTTACTATGATGCTGGATTCTGGTTTGCTATATATTGTTTTTACTATGTTTAGATATGGGACTTGAATTCCTCAACATTCCAAGACAACATGAAGAGATGCTGAGTTTTGTCAAATGATTTTTTTCAGCATCTAATGAAATGTTCATGTAGTTTTATTCTTTGAGTTTGTTCATGCAGTGGATTACATAGACTTTCATATAATGAACCATCCCTGCATCCCTGGGATGAAGCCTATTTAATCATGGTGAATGATCATTTTGATGTGTTCTTGGATTTGGTTTGCAAGAATTTTTTTTAAATTATTTTTTTATTAGATATTTTCTTAACTTACATTTAAAATGATATCCCCTTTCTGGGTTTCCCCTCTGGGAAAAAGAAACAAACAAACAACCAAAACCTGTTCCCTCCTATCCTCTACCTGCTCACCAACCCACCCTCTTCTGCTTCCTGGCCCTGAGATTCCCCTACAATGGGGCATAGGTTTTTTTTTTTCCAGAATTCTATCTAATCTTCATGAAAAATAGCAATACTCTTCAAAGTATTCCACAAAATAGAAACAGAAGGAACTCTACCCAATTCATTCTATGAAGTCACAATTATGCTTATATCTAAACTACACAAAGAACTAACAAAGAAGGAGAACTTCAGACCAATTTCCCTTACGAATATTGATGCAAAAATACTTATTAAAATTCTTGCAAACCTTCATAGAAGGAATTGGGTAGAGTACTTTCTCTTTCTATTTTGTGGAATAGTTTGAGGAATATTGGTATTAGGACTTCTTTGAAGGTCTGATAAAACTCTGCACTAAACCCATCTGGTCCTGGCCTCTTTTTAGTTAGAAGACTATTAATGACTGTTCCTATTTCTTTAGGGGATATGGGATTGTTTAGATGGTTTATCTGATCCTGATTTAACTTTGGTACCTGGTATATGCCTAGAAAATTAGCCATTTCATCAATATTTTCCAGTTTTGCTGAGGATAGGTTTGTAGTAGGATCTGATGATTTTTTTTTCCTCACTCTCTGTTGTTATGTCTCCCCTTTTCATTTCTGATTTTGTTACTTTGGATACTGTCACTGTGCCCTCTGTTTAGTCTGGCTAAGGGTTTATCTATTTTGTTGTTTTTCTCAAAGAACCAGCTCCTGGTTTTGTTGATTCTCTGTATAGTTCTGTTTGTTTCTATTGGGTTAATTTCAGCCCCGAGTTTGATTATTTCCTGCCACCTACTTTTCTTGGGTGTATTTGCTTCTTTGTGTTCTAGAGCTTTCAGGTGTGCTGTCAAGCTGCTAGTGTAAGCCCTGTCCAGTTTCTTAGTGGAGGCATTTATATGAGTTTTCCTCTTACCACTACTTTTATTGTGTCACATATGTTTTTGGTATGTTGTGTTTTCATTTCCAATAAATTCTAAAAAGTCTTTAATTTCTTTCTTTCTTCTTTGATCAAGTTATCATTGAGTAGCATGTTGTTCAGCTTCCATGTGTATGTTGGCTTTCTATTGTTTTTCGTTTTGTTGTTGTTGTTATTGAAGACCAACCTCAGTCTGTCCTGATCTGATAGGAAGCATGGGATTATTTCAATCTTCTTGTACCTGTTGAGACTTGTTTTGTGACCAATTAAATGGTCAGTTTTGGAGAAGGTACTATGATGTGCTAGGAAGAAGATACATTCTTTATTTTTAGGGTGAAGTGTCCTATATATAACCTGTTAAATCCATTTGGTTCATAACCTCAGTTAGTTTCACTGCATCTCTATTTAGATTTTGTTTCCATGATCTCTCCATTGATGAGAGTGGGGTATTGAAGTTTCCCACTATCATTGTGCGAGGTACAATGTGTGCACTGTACTTTAGTAAAGTTTCTTTTATGAATGTGTGTGCCCTTGCATTTGGACCATTGATGTTCAGAATTGAGAGTTCTCGGTAGGTTTTTCCTTTGATGAGTATGAAGTGTTCTTCTGTATTCTTTTTGATAACTTTTAGTTGAAAGTCGATTTTATTCAATATTAGAATGGCTACTCCCGCTTGTTTCTTGAGACTATTTGCTTGGATTTTTTTTCTCCCTTTTATTCTGAGGTAGTGTCTGTCTCTGAGGTGTGTTTCCTGTATTCAGCAAAATGCTGGGTCCTGTTAGCATATGCACTCTATTATTCTATGTTTTTTTATTGGGGAATTATTTTCACTGATATTAAGAGATATTAAGTAATAGTGATTGTTGTTTCCTGTTATTTTTGTTGTTATAGGTGGAATTATGTTTGTGTAGCTATCTTCTTGTTGGGTTTGTTGGAAGAAAATTACTTTCTTGCTTTTTCTAGGGTACAGTTTTGCTCCTTGTGTTGGAGTTTTCCATCTATCATCCTTTGTAGGGCTAGACTTGTGAAAAGATATTGTGTAAATTTGTTTTTGTCATGGAATATTTTTGTTAACTCCATCTTTGTTAATTGAGAGTTTTGCTGGGTATAGTAGACTGGGATAGCATTTGTGCTCTCCTAGGGTCTGTTTAATATCTGCTCAGGATCTTCTGGCTATCATAGTCTCTTTAGAGAAGTCTAGTGTAATTCTAATAGGTCTGTCTTTATATGTTACTTGACATTTTTCCCTCACTGCTTTTAATATTCTTCCTTTGTTTTGTACATTTGGTGTTTTGATTATTATGTGATGGGAGGAATTTCTTTTCTGGTCTAATCTATTTGGAGTTCTGTAGGTTTATTTTATGTTTTGGTAATCTCTTTCTTTATGTTAGAGAAGTTTTCTTCTATAATTTTGTTGAAGATATTTACTGGTCCTTTAAGTTGGGAATCTTCACTCTCCTCTATACCTATTCTCTTTAGATTTGGTCTTGTCATTGTGCCCTGGATTTCATGGCTGTTTTAGGTTAGGAGTTTTTTGTATTTTGCTTTTTCTTTGACTGTTGTGTCAATGTTTTCTATGGTTTCTTCTGCACCTGAGATTCTCTCTTCTATCTCTTGTATTCTGTTGGTGATGCTTGCATCTATGACTCCTGATCTCTTTCCTAGATTTTCTATCTCCAGGTTTGTCTCCCTTTGTTATTCTTTATTATTTTTATTTCCATTTTTAGATCATGGATGATTTTGTTTTTTTTCTTCACCTGTTTTTTGTGTTTTCCTGTAATTCTTTAAGGGATTTTGTGTTTCCTCTTTAAGGGCTTCTACCTGTTTTTATGTGTTCTGTATTTCTTTAAGGGAGTTATTTATGTGATTCTTAAAGTCCCTATCATCATTATGAGATGTACTTTTAAATCAGAATCTTGCTTTTCCAGTGTGTTGGTGTATCTAGGGCTTGCTCTGGTGGGAGAACTGGGTTCTAATGATATCAAGTAGCCTTGGTTTCTGCTACTTATATCTTGCCTTTGCCTCTCACCATCTGGTTATCTCAGATGTTAGCTGGTCTTGCTGTCTCTGACTGTAGCTAGTCCTTCTTGTAATCTTGTTTGTCAGCACTCCTGGGAGATCAGTTCTTTCTGGGAGGGAGGAATGTTGATATGGAGAGCTGTGAGAGAAGGTCAGTTCCAGGGTGCAGATGGAAACCGGAAGGATCCTGTCCTTGGCTGCTCCTTGGTTCTTGTGTCCTGATGGATCTGGGCAGGTTCCTCTGTGGTCAGGAGTTTGAGCAGAAGTGGTGTTCTCACTTGTGCTCTCAGGTGTGTCAGCACTCTTGGCAGACCAGCTCTCTCCTGGCAGAACCTGGGTATGGGAGCTGTGCTTTCAGGTGTGTCAGCACTCCTGGAGACAAGCTCTCTCCAGGCGGGAACCAAGTGTGGAGAGCTGTGGCACAGGGTCAGTTCTGGGTGCAGATGAAAACCAGAAGGCTAAATATATAATCTTAAGCTATGATTTTATTTAAAGGCAGTATTTATATCTTGAAAGACTATTACTAGTATTATTAGGATGAAGTTAGAAAGTTTTACTACTAACATTTCCTGAAGGGAAATTGATTAAATGTTTAAATGTGTGTGTGTGTGTGTGTGTGTGTGTGTGTGTGTATCTGTGTGCATGTGTGTGTGTGTATGAAGAAAATATCACATTACTTAACACTTTAAGATTTTGAAATATCTTTCTATGTATTTATTTTATTTATATGTCTTTTTCACTCACATGTGCACAGATAAATATATACACATATAAAATATATCATAACATAGTGCCATCTAAAAATCATTGATAATTTATTTGAGAAAGAGATTATTATTTGATATTAACTTGATTATAATTATATAAAGGCAGTAATATGACTTATGCTGTCATAAGGAAGAATTTGAGAAGCTACAGTAGTGGCCAAATTAGAAGTATGCTTGCAGGTACACAAGCATGGTTTAAGGTATTTTATACACTGTGCTATTTTTAATATTTAAGTTGACTCATGATAATATAAATTCAACTCTAAATATGAACTTGTTTTCATGATTAGTCATGTAATTAAGAGAACATGTTCAAGTAGAATAAAAATGATATTCTGTGTGAAAGAACTATATGTAGCATGATCCAGTAATTCATATGCTTCTAATTAGTCACAGGCCAGAATGGCATATTCAACTCTGTGCAAGACTGATAGTTTATCTAAAATATTTTTTTCTAAACAGTGTAGTTTTGATTGTGTGTATTCATTTTTAAAATTTTGACTTATAATTGTTTAATGTATGTAGTTTAAGTGTAAGTGTTTATGCTATGTGAGTGTGTATGTGTGTGTGTGTGTGTGTGTGTGTGTGTTTGTGACCATGTTGCATGCATGTGGAGGCTAAAAAGTATCATGTACACTGTTTTATCTATATCTCCTTTATTTCCTTGAGACATGATGTCTAACTTAAACCAAAGCTCACCATTTTCAGGGAAGATGGCATCTAGCCTGAAAGCTCCAGTGATCCTTCCATTTCTATCCACCTAAATCCTCTCAGTATTGGGTTATGGAGTGTATAGCCGTGTCCAGCTTTCAACATGACTATTGAATTCAAGTGTTTATGCTGACCCACTTAGTCATCAATTAATTAGTGTAGCTCAACTAAAATGTTTAAACTTAAATGTTTAAGATGGTTAAATTCTATCTGAACGTCCTTAATAAATTACTATTTCATGTATACATTATTTCAATAAAAATTATATATATATATGTGGCTAAGGTAATAGCTCATTTAGTAAAGTGCTTGCCACACACTTATAAAGACTTGTGTTTGGCTCCCCAGAATCCATGTAAATGGAATCATGACAATGCACATTTGTAATACACCCACTAGGCAGTCAAAGATACACCATCCAGCCTGCTTGCTGATCCCAAGGGCAATAAGAGACTTTCACGAGAAAAGAAAGTGGATAGTGCTGTGTCAGAACATGGACCAAGAATGGAATTCTTTGAGAAGTCTGAGTGCTTATGAGAAAACTCCAAGAAAACAAATCTTGTAACTTCAGTTTCTTCAAAGCACAGAGTTCTTAGAATGTTTTTGTCCCCCTTCCAGGGGAAAGCCTATAGGAGTTTACTTGAGACCACTACAACTGGTTATTGGAATTTGCTTATATGCTTATATGGAGAGATATGTTTTTGCCACATGCAGCTTGCCCACATATGTGTCTTGACCTTGTGGTTGTGCACTTTAATCATGTGACTCCTCATAAACCTCTGAGTATAAGTTGTTTAATGCTCTGAATAAAAATAGCTTTTGCATGAGACTTTAGTCCCCATCACTTATCGGCTCCATTCTCCCAGGTTCCACTTGCCTCTAGAATGGTAAATGGTGCTGGTGGAGCAGCACAAGAAGTTGACTCCTAGCCTCAACATTACTTAAACACACACACACACACACACACACACACACAGAGAGAGAGAGAGAGAGAGAGAGAGAGAGAGAGACAGAGACAGAGACAGAGTCAGAGACAGAGAGACAGGCAGAGAGACAGAGAGACAGAGAGAGAGACTCGTTGAGCACATACACACAAAAGGAAATAATCTTGATAAAGTATGTATTTTTGAATATTCCCCAGTTACACAGAAGGAACCAATTACTAGAATAAATATTTACAGAATACAATATGTGATTTCTATTTCACCTCCTTAAAAGGATAACCAATATTAAGCACCCAGTATTTGTGAATAAAATTTGGAGAAACCTCAGTGACCATAAACTAAAATGAGGAAAATCTTTGTGAAAATGTTTTCTGATTTAGAAAAGCGTAGTTTTCATTCTGTGGTGGCAGATTGTCATTGCTGGATAGACAGTCATTTCCATTTCTCTGCTTGCTTTGCTTCTGGCCAATGTTTTAACAGAGTTGGCAGACTTAGCTGGTTTCCTTCTGTTGGAGCTGAAAATATGATCTGGAGAGCTCAGGTACCCAACTAACCTTAGAAAGCTCATTTCTGGTTTTATTTCTTCATTATTTTTGCCTAACACCAGCATTTAAAAGGACTTTTTTTCCAGCTTGCTTCATTTTCCAAACCATGCTTCCACCAGGCACACATTCTTTTACTGACGGAAATGAGAGAAGAAAGCATAAGCAAAGATTTCATTATGATTTGTAGTTGAGATCAGGTGGAACTGATAGGCATGAGGGAAATAGATGAGAAAAACTGAATTGTATGCAATGTTCCAGTTGATTATTAAACATGTAGAAGAAAACTTTTATCCCTAAGAGACTAGATAACTCAACCAAGTGTGGGTTATTCTGTAATTCCAGTTATATTCAGGAAAGCTTTTTATATAGTAAAGTTAGAGCTGAAGGTCATCTGGCATTATGTTAGATTCTGCTATAACTTGGAACCAATAGAGGCCTCTTCACTTTCTCACTCAGAAAGACACAGAGACAGTGGAGTACACATGGCACTGTGGCTCAGGTATGTGACTGTCATACAAATTCGCTTGTCCTAGACATATTCTGTAGTCCCAGTTTTTAGAGCTGAGTTGCATGAAGGAAAGGCACTGACGAGATCACATGTTTATTTTCAAATTACTTTATCCTGTTCATTCGTACACAAAAGTTAAATATTTTAGCCATTTTTAATATAAAATTTGTGTCTTTGTCTAGGTTCTGGGTCAAACTGCAGTGCTTTTAGAGTCAAGCAAAACCCCACATATTAATAATAAAAAGCTGTGCAGCCATGTTTTGTCTAAACTCCTACCTTCTGCTCCTCTCGTCCAGGGTCTCTGTGGGATGATAGGAACCCTAACATGGTCTGAGAATGTTGAAAGTCACTAATAAATAATGAGTGACTGCCATATTATTTCTTTAAATGTAAAAGTTTATCCTTGAGATTGAAGTTCAGTTATGAACAAAGTGGGATAAGGAGTATTTTATATAAAATAATATTATAAAGTTGAGAGATAATTAGAAATAATTGCTCTGAAAGTATAGGACAGAAGTCTAAGTTAAAATCTTAGAGTACCCATGCTTTCTTTAACAAAATATTGTTTCCTCTGTAAACTAAACAAGGGGATTAATACTAAGACCATAACCCCCAGAACTTCATAATTCTTTAAATATGATTTCATCCTATCTCATTAAAAATGTTAATATCCAAAACATATAAAATAAATACACTTTGAAGAAATAATAATTCAATGGTAAAATAGAAACATTTCAAACCAATAGTAAAGAAGCAGCTATTCACTTTTCAAATAATTGTCTTATTTATTATACAACATATAACTTAGTTCATTAGGACCACTGACTTGAAGTTTTACAATGGTTGTAGGAATTATTCTAATTTATTTATTTATACACTTAAAATGTACATTTATCTTAAAACTAACAATGTTGCTAATATTATTGACTTTAAAAATAGTAGGTTTCTGTGATCTGGAGTGCTACTATTTTTAAACTTTGAAGAAAAAAGTAATAGCTATGCTGCTGAAACTTTAAGAAAATTCTCCTCACTTGTGAAGTATAAAATTGCAAACTTGAATTTTATGAAAAGAGTTGGCCAAAAATATTAATAATTTATAGAAATAAACCTTTTTGATCTATAAGTGATCTGCCTGTAAGATATCCTGGTGCAATAGTGGCAAAAAGGTTTTGATGGTAACTAACTCATATTTGAGTTAAGGTCCACTGGATGAGAGGGAATTCTCAACAATACTGCCTGAACGATGAAGAACCTGCAACTAGATAGCCTAGGCATGTAGGATAAAAACAAATATTATTAAAAAATAATATTTTAAAAAATATTCTGATAAAATGACTCCTAATGATGTTCTGGTGTAAGCATAGATCTATGCCCTGCTGAGCCATCCTCAGAGAAGCTCCCTCCCCCAGTATATGGGAGCAAGTAAACAAACCCACAGAGAGACACTATGGAGAGACAGAGACTTTGAAACACTTAGCCAAAAAAGGAATGTCCCCATCAAACCCACCCCTCATAGAGCAGAGAACTTAGTAGAGGAGAGGCAGAAAGATGAAGCTAGCGAGGATGGAGGACACGAAGGAATCAAGGCCTTTTAAGCAAAACAGGGCTGGTACACATATGAATTCATGGAGACTGAGGCACCACGCATAGGACCTGAAGTGCTCGGCACCAGACGGGGACCTAGAGATGAAAGGAAAATGGACAACATTACCATTCCTAACACAGAAGTTACCACCAATTGACAGCCACTTGCAAATGAAAAGTGTGTTTTCTCCAAGAAAGTCTAGTTTGGGTAACAGAACGCATTTACACATTTAAATGTCAGCTCTATGCCCAGCACTAAATAGCAAACAAAATAAACTCAGCTGCATTTGGCATTTTTGGAGGATCTTTGCCTTTAATGTTTTGCTGAGAATATATGTATATATATTCATTTTTACCTTACAAGTCCTTTGCATATATATTATGGTTTCTAATTTTGAGTTTTTATGGGATTCCCGTGGATGACAAAGTGTATGCAAATATGTGTGTCTCTATGTCAAAATTCACTTCATGTTCTTTCCCCATGGCTCTTTCTTTTCCTTGGGTTGCTTTGTCATACTCATTTTTTCTTTTTTCTTTATATGATTTTATTTTATCTTGATTAGTATTTCTTAGATGCCAGTTTGTTTTCTAATGAGACATAGAAAAGGTATGGATGTGGATGGGAGAGAAGGTAGCAAGGAACTGGGAGGGGTAGGAGCCTCAGGAAAAACAATAATCAGAATATATCGTGTGAAAAAGTATTTTCAATAGAAGAAACAATAATTTTGTTTGTAGATAAAATTCTACTAATTTCTTCCTTGTGCAGAGGAAGAAGTCATGAACTGTATCAGTATTAATTATCAAGTTGAAAGAAGCTCAACAAGCTAGGATACAAGCATATCTCTGAGTAGTTATTCAGTTCCAGGGCATGTCTGTGAAGGCATGTTGATTAAGATGACTGAAGTAAAAAGACCCACATTAAAGGTGGGTAGCATCATACTCTGGCCTTGAGTGCTAAACAGTATAAATAGCTTCGAGTTAGCCAAGTGCATTTAGCCCTCTCTCTGCTTATTGACTGGGGATGCAATGTGATCAGCTAGATCCAGCTTAAGTTCTGTGTCATGATTCACAGGATCATGGTACTGTAAGTTGAAATAAATTCTCCCATGGGTTGTGTTGCTGGAGCACTTTGTCACTACAACATAAAAAGAAACAAAGAGCATAAATATATCCTATGATAGCTGTCATACTTTGATTGATCATAGTAAAATTCTGCAGTTAATTAAATGTTCAAACTCACACTAATGTGTTTAATAAGTTTTGATACTTTATTATAATTAAATACAGAGGATAGTGCTTTACAATATGAGGAAATGCTAGGAAATATATTGCAAAAAATGATTGTGAAACATTAATTACCATATGTTAGAAATATTATTAAATAGTTCTGAGTTTATATATAATACAGACATGGTAAAATATATTCAGATCAATATTAAAATTCTCATATAAAACACTTCTAGTATATCAGAATACAGGTCATTTACTTTTATGCCCTTCTTTGCATTTCTCATTTTTACTAGAGAAAAGTATATTTAAATAAACAAGTAAAATACAATATCCAATGAAGCATATTCAACTGGGAAGTACCTAAAGTTTTTCATAAGTTAGCAACTTTTACAATTTAAAATTAGGTATATTAAAAGCTCATTAAATGCAGTTGTTAATTGTTAGCTTAATGACCAGAATATGCAAACAGTATAGAAGTAAATAATTTATAATATAATAAAAATTTATAAAATACAGATTCCCACAAAAGTGTTCATAGAAGCAGAAGTAGTATTTACATAACACATATGTACATGTGTGGCTATGCTTTTTACTTAGAAATCATTTCATTCTGATGGGCTATGGCCTATGCATCATTGTCACTAAATATTTCAAATACGTTGCCTTAATTTGAAAAAATATAAAATCTATTAAATTCTTCAATGACTTAAACATAGTAGATTGACTATCTTGGTATTCAATGGTTTCAATAAGCAAAATTGAAAGGCAGGCGAAAGAATGTTTTTTGGGGGGCAGGGAGGGAGACAAACAGTGAAAAGTCTATCTAGTTAAGTTGGTTTTCTTGGGACAGAAGTACCTGTGCCAAATTGAATGTTACAAAATGTACAGTGCTGATACTAAATCAACTTGAGTTTTAAGTATGTATTTCTGTCCCTTACACATAGGTGAAATTTAGAAGATTCATTTAACAGCTCACTGGCACATGTCCTCTATTTTTTCTTTTTTTGGGGGGGGGTGGTTTGAGACAGGGTTTTTCTGTGTAGTCCTGGCTATTCTGGAACTCACTCTGTAGACCAGGCTGTCATAAAACTCAAAAATCCACCTGCCTCTGCTTCCCAAGTGTTGGGATTAATGGCATATGGTACCACTTCCCATCTAGGTCCTCTATTCATAATCTGGAAATTACAGTAGTATTTAGCACTTTGAGATCGTATTACATCGTTAAGACAATGAAATATGCTAAGTTTCTTAAAACAATTACAGGAACTTAAAGAAACACGGTTTGAGTAGGCAGAAGTCATTTTAAATCCTTTTTCTTCTAGTTCCTTTTATTTTGGAGCTTGACAGTTCCCAAACTCACTTACAATCAACATTGTATTTAGAGGGGTCCTTTCATCTCTGTTTTCTTTCTTGATTTTCATCAAATTAAAGAGAAATGTACTACAGGATTAAGGGCAAAGAAGATATTTTATTAAAATTTGTTTTGTGTAGACATCCAAAATGGTAAGTAACATATATGACTGTTTAACTTTTAATATTTGCTTCCCCATATTAAAAGAGAAAAAAGTGATTTGGCTTTAATGTTGTGCATTCAGCCTCTGTTGGGAATAACTCATAGTCAGTTTCTGCAGAGATTTTTATGTAGCATTTGTGAATGGGCTAGTGGTTGCAACCCACTTCCTCCTTGTCATGTGTCCACCCACCACTATTGTTATAGACTGGATGAGTAGCAATTCCTTAGTCTGCTGTGCTAGGAGGATCCCATTTCCTAGAGTCTGGTATTTACACTTTCAGACTAATCATATTATAAAAATATCTATTTCCATCACTGCTGATGTCAAACATGCTACCATATTTTGTGAGTAAGTCCATAAGACTATAAATTCTTACCTCCGGAGGAGATAACCTTTCTAAAAGTAGCCTGAAACTTGACAGGATCTGTAAACATTTATGTAGGAATCATAACCACATCCCAAAATAAACAAGCATAGGAAACCATCAGGGTGACTAGTGAAGTTTAAAACAATAATAAATACGCTCACTCTGCTACTAGGAGATAAAAGAACAACAAAACTGGTTAGAAAATTAAATATGATGTTTCTTCACATTGTTATTTGTTTTTCCACCAGATAAAAGAGCTAACTCTTTTGTTGTTAAAGTAGCTAGGCATTTTTGAACCAAACCAAAAGAGGAAAGTTATTTTAAGAATAAAAATATCCATGAATATTATAGAAAGTGTTCATAGACAAAATAGCTCACTTAACAACACTAATTAGTTGTTTATGTTCTGATGGAAGATTAAAAGTTGCTATATTCTAAACATGTGGAAATAAAAAATGCAAAAGGAACACCAATTTTATGCATTCGTTTCACGTTTTTCTTATGTCCTTTTCTCACTGTGTTAGTTAGGGTTTTATTGCTGTGAAGACACAACATGACTGTACTGGCTGGTTTTGTGTGTCAACTTGACACAGGCTGGAGTTATCACGGAAGGGAGCTTCAGTTGGGGAAGTGCCTCCATGAGACCCAGCTGTGGGGCATTTTCTCAATTGCCCCTTGTGGGTGGTACCATCCCTGGGCTGGAAGTCTTGGGTTCTATAAGAGAGCAGGCTGAGCAAGCCAGGAGAGGCAAGCCAGTAAAGAACATCCCTCCATGGCCTCTGCATCAGCTCCTGCTTCCTGACCTGCTTGAGTTCCAGTCCTGACATCCTTGGTGATAAATAGCAATATGGAAGTAAGCTGAATAAACCCTTTCCTCCCCAACTTGCTTCTTGGTCATGATGTTTGTGCAGGAATAAAAACCCTAACTAAGACAATGACCAAGGCAACTCTTACAAAAGCAAACATTTAATTACAGCAGGCTTATTGTTTCAGAGGTTTAGTCCATTATCATCATGGAAGGAAGCATGGCAGGGTGCAGGCAGATGTGGTGCCAAAGAAACTGAGTTTTACATCTTGATGAAGGCAGCCAGAAGACTGTCACACTGGGCATAGTTTGAGCATAAAAGATCTCAAAGTTCCACCTCCACACTTACTCTATCAAGGCCACATGTCTAATGTACCTCCTAATAGTTCAAGCATTCAAACTCTTGAATCTATGGTGGGCAAACCCATTCAAACACTCATTCATACAAAATCATTTCTATCATCCTTCCCCTATATGTAGAGAATGTGATTGACAAAACTATAATCAAAACTTATCCTTTCTATGATAAAGTTAATGATCTAGAATGAAAATGCAACAGTTAGTATAATACAAAAGATAAATAGTGTTCCCATCAAAATACAAATAAGAGTTGATATGGTTTCAAGACAGGGGAGTTCAATAGAAAGCTGACAAGGTTGTATATAGTTTCTTAGAGGGAAAACATTTGAAATGGACTTGAGTTGTGTGACAAAACCTTTCCTGCAAAGATGCTAGGCACATATCTACTTAAGCCAGGTGGAGAGCTCAGGACAGATCTGAAATGACAAGTATCAGTACAAGATACCCCAAGACCAAGTTCTCAGCACAAATGAGATTTACTGGCCCCAGACAGTCAAAGGGAAGGGAGTAAGTGACAAAGATAGGAGATAAAGAATAAGGAAGTGGGGGCAGGGATGGTGATGGTGTGGAGAAACAAAGGGGAGGGGCGAGCAATATTTTTCCAGACAGTGGGTGAACAAAAGACTGCCTTTCCATAGCAGGAGACAGATGTGGCACTAAGGCAAGTGGTCATTCATAAAGATAAAAGAAGAAATCCTGTATTGGGATGAGGTATTTAACTTTGATTGGATAGGGTAGCCACAAGGGGGCCCTTGACTATTCTTCAATACTTTGATAGCAGTGACTTGGTAGTTTGCCTGAAGAAGAGAAAGTGGCTAATTAATGGAATATACCTTAGTAGCTAGCTTTAAGAATGCAAACTATTGGGTTTTAGCGAGGCAGAGGGAATAGGAGAAGGGCAAGGCCTGCCAGAGCCATGTTTTCCAAGCTCAGGTTGGATGTAGTCTCTTCTAAATCAGTGTCGATACCACCAAACTCCAACTAAGTGAACAAATGTGCTTTCCTGCGATTTACAAGAGCACAACGAATCAGGGGTTGCTTTCAGGAGCAGAAATGCTGCATCACTGAATGGGACTTTGACTGGACTTCCATATGAACAGAAGAGTACTGCTTCAGTTATGGAGACCACAAGGAGACCCTCAGCCCTGAATCTTTATAGGGCCTTCAGAATCTGACAAACAAATGCCCCAGCACAATAAGCCCTTCTTATGAGGGTTGCCCATACAGACACAGATAATATTCCTTTCAGATACTCATATTTAGTCTGTTAAAATGCTGATTACCCAGGCTTAACGTCTGAATAGTTATGACCTTGAGTAAGCCTCATTCATCTTTCCAGACATTTCTTAAATAACTCATGAAGACTGTTAGACTTGGCCTGGCATAGTAGCATACAACTTTATTATCAGCACGAGGGAGGCAGAGGGCAGAGGATCCCTGTGTGTTCAAGACCAGCCGGATCTGCATAGTGAGTTCCAAGAAAGCCATGGCGACATAGTAGAGAGATGCTGAATTAAAAGAAAGAAAATAAGACTGTTACCTTAATTACATTAATTAACAGTAATGATATCCTATCTTTGTGTATCTTTATGATCTAGATTTTCATCACATCAACTTTCATCCAGTCGTGTAAAATTCAGGAACAACTCTGATCTTGTTAGGGTCTGACAATTTGGAAATAATCCACTATGGAAATCAAGGTTTAGTTAGTCTCTGCAACTCCTTCTGTGGGTATTTTGTTCCCCCTTTTAAGAAGGAATAAAATGTCCACATTTTGGTCTTCTTTCTTCTTGAGTTTCTTGTAGTTTGTGGGTTGTTTTTTGTGTATTCTGAACTTCTGGGCTAATAACCACTTATCAGAGAGTGCATACCATGTATGTTCTTTTG
>NW_022196901.1:7678229-7689194 GCF_008632895.1 Mastomys coucha | reverse complement strand
AGTAAATAAAGAAAATACCTAATAAAAAAAAAGGAAAAAATGAATAGACAATATGTGTTATATAAAAAAAAAAATCAAGGTTTAGCCAACACTAGCTTCTTTATTCAAAAAGCTGCTTTATAAGTGAGCTGACTGGGTTTGGAATCCAAACTATGTCAATAGGGCTAGGACAGAACAATCTTTTAAAGAAATAAATAAACAAACAAAAAAATTAATTAAAAATTAGGTGGGGTGATGGTAAGGGTAGAGGCACCCAATCTGGGACATGCATACTTGTATGTTTTCAACAATTTTTATACCTAGTACTTTAAGTGTATTATTACCTGTCAAGTACCCCAGATAGCTTTCAGGAGAACTTGGCCTGGATAGAGACCAGCCAAACAGAGCCTCTTTAGCAGCTGCTGGGTTTCAGTCCCAATTGTGTGGTAACCAACAAAGCATAGTATAAGATATTTTGTTCTAAATTCATATGGAGCACCTGAGGCCTGAAGTCATTTCTGGGAATTCATTGTACTCTTAGAATTAACTTAGCACAAAATGGATACTATGAATAAAATGGAGTGCCAGAAGTTAAGGAAGCCCCTAACATTCTCATTCTGTAACTCTATACACAGTTTGAAGAAACAAGCTCCAAATCCTATTAACATCTCTCTCTCTCTCTCTCTCTCTCTCTCTCTCTCTCTCTCTCTCTCTCTCTCCCTCCATCTCTCTCACACACACACACACAAATACACACACACATACAGAAAGAGAGAGAGAGAGAGAGAGAGAGAGAGAAAGAGAGAGAGGACTGTTTTAATGACTATGAAGTTTGTCTCTCTCTGACTCTCTCTCTCTCTCTCTCTCTCTCTCTCTCTCTCTCTCTCTCTCTCTCTCTCTGTGTGTGTGTGTGTGTGTGTGTGTGCACGTGTGTGTCTTACTCTGAGAAACCCATACACAAGCCTCCTTGTTTCCATTAAGTCTCTTGATTAAAATCCATATTAAAATGGCTTTCGCCGGGCAGTGGTGGCGCACGCCTTTAATCCCAGCACTTGGGAGGCAGAGGCAGGCAGATTTTTGAGTTCGAGACCAGCCTGGTCTACAGAGTGAGTTCCAGGACAGCCTGGGCTACACAGAGAAACCCAGTCTCAAAAACAACAACAACAAAAAAAACAAACAAACCAAAATGGCTTTCAATAAATGTCTTTTAGTGAGAACTCCAACTCTGTTACATACTAGCCAGTCTTCAATTTATTTTATTCTTTAATGCTGTGAACCGTGGCTTGACAGAGTCACAGCCCCTAAAAGATTAGGAGAACTGTGGAAGGTGCTACAGGTGAGAGAGAGAAACTATTTTTTGTTCCTCTCTCTTTCAAGTTGACATTTTTCTTTGTCCTGTCTGGTGTGTTAATCTCATCTCTTTCTCAATGATTGCAGTCTTGAGACACCTGTCTACAGAAGCCTTCCTTGTAGGTTTGGCCCTTGGCAAGCATGTAAGAATTGAGGCCACAAAAATTTGAGTAACTGAGAAGGTTTTACTGCTGGCCTGGGTCACTGAATATCAATTAATTTTCTTCCTGGGAATATGAGATTTCTCAAGTAATATCTGATCCTTTCTGCTTACTTGACTGTCTTCCAGTCCTTGAACTTTGAGTCTCAAATGAGGATGTCCGTGTAGATACACTGGTAGGGTGTATCCCTTTATACAGATTACTGGAAAAGAACACACAGAGCCCTCCCAAACAACAGTGTTTTCTCCTTTCTCTCACACTGAACATGGGGTAGCTCTTTTGTGCTTTAAGTCCTCTGAGTCCTTCCAGGGAATCTCAACAGTATTTGCTTTTCTTAGATCTCAATACCATTGCCTTCACTTGCCAACATTGTTTTCAAAAATGAATATACTATCGGATCATTTCACCAACACTACCTCACCACTGTATACAGAAAGAACATTAAGGGATATGAGTTTGCCCTGCTTGGTGCCACAACCATCCTCTTCTGATTATAGCAATATTTTCATGTCACAGTTACACTCATCTTTTTTCCAGTTTCCCAAACTATAATCTGTTTGGGGTGTAATTAAGTGGTTTATTCCTCACCATACTCCTCTGTAGAGATTCACCAAGTATGTATTTGAAGATTTGGATTTTAGTTACTCCTTGGCACTTAGTTAACATTAAATTTTCTTTAAGAAGTCCTTCCTTCCTTCCTTCCTTCCTTCCTTCCTTCCTTCCTTCCTTCCTCCCTTCCTCCCTTCCTCCCTTCCTTCCTTCCTTCCTTCCTTCCTTCCTTCCTTCCTCCCTTCCTCCCTTCCTCCCTTCCTTTCTTCCTTCCTTCCTTCCTTCCTTCCTCCCTTCCTCCCTCCCTCCCTCCCTCCCTCCCTCGCTCCCTCCCTCCCTTCCTCTCTTCTTTCCTCCCTCCCTCCCTCCTTCACTCCTTCCTTCCTTCCTTCCTTCCTCCCTCCCTCCCTCTCTTCTTTCTTCCCTCCCTCCCTCCTTCACTCCTTCCTCCCTTCCTTCCTTTCTTCCTCCTTTCCCTACCTGACCAAGACCAGTGAATTCTTACCTCTTTTTATACCACTCTATTGATTTCTGCTATTTGTCAGGTTTAAAAGTATATGTATTTTAAACCTCATATATGGCTTCCTTTTCTGTGATTTGCCATGAGCCTACAAATTCCATGAAAGAGAAGCAAATAACTCCCTAATATACCCACAGTCCCTTAGCCAGCAGCCTCACGCTGAGAAGATAGTTTGAAACAACTACTTGATGCATTTATTGGAATATAGAATTGTGTTGAGTGGAATGTAGAATGTATTAACCAAACCAGAATGAACCATAGGAAGGGGAACACACTGAGAAACTTTTAGTAAGAACAATTAATTTAGATTGTCTGCTAAGTGGTCATTGTTCCATATATGTAGAATTATACGACATTTCCTCCCACAAAGAGAATTGCCTTGTTCCCATCAGATATATGTTCTCAGGTCACAGAAATGATACCTAAAGATTTTCTGTAGTTTGAAATAAAGTATCGAAAGGTAAAAATAAATTTAAATGATAAGCATTCTTCCTTGGAGTAGTGTATCTAAGGACATGCTATGGGAACAGATGTGGCAGGTTTCCGGTGCTCTGATTCATCTAAGTGGTAAGGGAATTCCTTCATGTCTAACTTTTCAAGAAATATTAATGAGAAAGAAGAGGAAAGGGGACCCTTGAACATTCCTAATTGGAATCTAGCAAAGCTGTTATGACAAAATATGAAATCCCCTAGAAAATGAGAAATTCATCCTAGTATGTTGGTGAAACTTTAGTTGTAGCTTCTGATGTTACTAGAGGACACGATCTCACAGCATACTTTCTGATCTGGCTCTTAACAATCGTTGTGCCCCTTTTTCTGTAATGTTCTTTGAGTGAGACATTTCTTTAATATCAAAAATAGAGAGAAAAAAATAAAAGAGTGAATTACTCTATGGTCCAAAAATTCTATAAGTGTATATCCAGAAGAAATGTAAATGTATTTACAAAAATCTCTGCATGCCCAGATTCAACACAGCACTGTTCGTAACAGCTAAAAGTTGGACTCACCAAGCATCCATCACTGATTAATGGAAAAAGATACAAGGACAAGATATATAATAGATAATATTGTCATAAAACATAAAGAAAGGGGGTAGTTGTGTCAATGTGTTTTGGAACTGAATATCACTAAATTGAGTGAAATAGTTCAGGAACAAAAGGACATATACGCTATGACTTGATTCACGTATAGAATGTTAAAAGGTTTCACAGAGAATTGGATGACAATTCCAGAGGACAGGAGGAGAGCAGATTTCCAAGAGGGGTGGTGTTGAGCAGTGGGTAGTTCTGGGATTATCAGCCTGTAGGACCACGAATTTTCTTTGTGCTACTACATTGAACAGTGACAAGAGATGACATCTATATAATATAAATTCCAAACAGTTTGAAGAAAGGGCTTTGAGCTCTCACTATAAAAACAAAAAACTACAACAACACCACCAAGAACAAAACCCAAAAATCTAGTAACTGTTTGAGGAGAGAGATTTTCTCAATCTGACAAACATTTTGCAGTGAACAATTATGATATAGACCATTAATATTAACATTGGATGTTTTGTGTATCTGTTTTGTGTATCAGTTCTGAAGTTAATTAAAATATATTTAAAATTATTTTATAACAAAGTAATAATGAAATTTTATTTTTCATGTCTTAAAAAGCTTTACAAATCAGCTGATGTTTATTTGTGAACTTACAGGAAAGCTTGCCTGCTGTAGCTACACTTTACAGCTAGCCACTGGAAACGAATATGGAAACTGTATCTGCAGATGACTTTCCTCAGGGACAAGTTTCAAAAAAAATTATGTCAATATAAAAAGCTTATTCTGGGAAATATTTTGAATTTTAAAGACTTCAATATTTATACTAAGGTATAATAATACTTTGAAAAAAATTTGAGGTTGTTTTTACATTGATAGCAACTATTATAAAAGCCTTAAAATTCATAAAATGTATAATCTACTCATGTATATTTGAATAAAATATATTCAAATAACCTTTAGCTTTAAAGTTCAGGTATAAGTACTATCAAACTTATCAACCTTGATTCACATTGCTGATTTTTAGCCAAGGTATGATAAGAAACTACATCAAGCCAATATTCAGAAAACTCTGTTTAAATATTTTCTTTAAATAGTTGGTTGGTAAGGCATATCCACTTTATCAGAGAATCTGACTTGAAAAATAGTTTTAAAGAGTTGGAAGCCAGATGCTGTCCTTGCTAAAGAAATACTTTGAAAAGAATAATATTTATGTAGTATGTGCCATACATATATTTTATGATTCACTGGACACAAAGTAGGCACTCAAATGCTTACTGATTATTTAATTTATACAGAGATCACTAAAAATATATTTTAGGAGAGAACAAAACATTGCTTTTTCTACAGGGGAATGGAAAATTGCTCCTCTAGGTTTGGTATTAAATAAAATTAAATTGGAAATCAAGATATTTAATATTTATGGAAAAACAGTTTGGTTTTGGTCATTATAGTGTTCACTGATTCATTTCATGTCAGTGCCAATCTTAATTTTATTTATAGTAAAACTGCCTCTTGCATTAATTGCAGACTAGTTGTATATTTCATTGACAGAAACTCTAAACCAAATTATTTTCTCCAGTCATCATCAACGAAGGCACAAAGGGTACTTACTTTCTGAGATTTACAAACTATTATTTTGAGTATTCTCAAGACCAGAAAATTCAATTAAGATTTTTACCTTTGAATATCAATGGAGTTGCACATAGGACATTGAGCCAGCATGTGAAACAGGTTTGGTGGCAGACTTCAAGCCTTGCAAATCCAACTCCCCTAAATCTTAGCTGGGTGTCCTTCAGACTTCTCAAGGAAGTCCTTATTCCTCCAATAAATTGGAAGGAATCCTACTGCATTAAAAAATTCTGGGTATTGAATGAGATAAAATTGATGATTCCCTACAGCATGCCAGAGCACTAGATGTTCAACATAATCGTCTCTGTCTTCGCACTGCAAACAAATCCCTGCGTTGGAAAATGCAGTTACATTTTACTTTGAAACAAAGGGGACTAATTGGACTGTTTTGATTTTTGCTTTATTCTTTTTATATTCCCCTCCTTTGCACTAATAAAAAGGGTTGTAAAGTCAGTTAAAACTGAGGAATAAATGTGGTAGCCTTACAAAAGTGGAAAGCAACAGAGACAACTCCATTTATCAACTTGATTTGGTAGAATCAAAAATATTTTACACTAAATCATCATATTATACAAAACAAATAAATTTGATTTTACATGATTGTTTAAAATAAAATGAGATGAAATTGAAAGAGCTCAGCAAATGAGGGTGCATTCAAGTTTGTCATGCATTATCACTACAACATGTACTATCACTCAAATCTACACATTTAAATATGGATTTACATTAATTTTTTTACCCACAGAGTTGTGTATATCATCCACTTCTTTAGTCACTTTACTGGATCTTCCTGACTGTCCAATGAAAAGTATTACTATCATTATCTAAATATTTTCTAACTCCAAAACTTAGAAGTTTCTTTCCTTGTGTCTCCCAGCTCCACATCCAAATATGTTTCCTCAAGTTCAGCTTCAGAATAAATCACAAATCCATACCTTGCTTCAGTTCTTCTAACAGACTGTAAAGCCATATTTGATGCTTCTTTAGTGGGACTGAGCTTGAAATCACTCTGAAATCATTGACCACATCCCTGAGTTTGAACTGTCTACCTCCTGCAGTCACATTTAGTTACTAATCTGTGCTTTATTATTTGCCGATTCTGCTGAAATGCAAATTATTAGAGCTTGAGCGATCGCTCAGTTAAGGTGCTTACTATTCTGTAAGCGGATCTGATTTCCTATTACTCATATCAAGCAGCTCACAATTGCCTGTAACTTCAGGTCTAGGGAAACAGAGGCCTTCTGGCCTGAACATGCGTATGTATTCCCTTCCACACACCCCCACACCATAATACACATAATTAAATATAAAAATAAATATTTAAAATACAAATTCCAGGGACAATGAAGAAAATGATAAATCACTGTATATTAAATGAACAAATGCCTGAAGAAGAGACTAATCTTCAGTTCGTTTCTCCAAAGAATGAATTTTAGGCTTTTTTGATGAATAGACTGTTAGGTATTTATGAGAACTTAGTAAAATATTCTTTACAGAACTAGCTAGTGATAAGCATATGTTCTCTGCATGTGTATTTATTAGTATGAGTATGAACAGAGAGGGCTAGAAGTCTCTTCTATCTACCTTCATCCTCTCAGCACTGTGTTTACAGTGTATGTCACAGAAACCAGCTTGTTACCTGAGTTCTGGTGATCTGAATTCAAGTCCCTTGTTCTGTTCTTGCATATCAGGCACTTTACAAATCGACACATTGAGCCACCTTCCTAGCCCTGATAGATATTTGTGATGGAAAAGGTATTTTCCTTTTATTTTATTCCTTGTAACAGATATAATTTTTCTCTCTCTTTTTAAACCATATAACAGGTGCATTTTTTCCAGTTTTATCATGTGTATCTCTGGATTAGGAACAGTTGAGGCATCTCAGACATTTCTACAGCTGTATATTTAGAAGTAAAATAAATACAATAAGGTGAGTATTTTATAGTAATGTAAAGCCACTTTTATAACAAATGTCATGTTGATGTATATGAAGTGATCTGGGTACCATGAATCTTTCTGCTGCAGTCTTGTGTTCTCAAAGAAGCCTAGCAGATTTCAGGGACTGCCTCAAGACTTATCCCAGACAGAAAAACTTAGGACTCTGTTAGATAAATAATCACAGACTTTTAGCACTTGAAGAGAACACAGATGTCATTAGGATCTAGGATTTTTTTTTCTCATTCTCAGAAATTTAACGCAGAAAATGATGTTAGCTTGCCCAATTTCTTACAAATATATTTAGTAACCTCCTAGTCATGCTGATAGCAAAAAAGCTTCTATTTGCAATATCCTGGCCAGGAAAACAAGTAATTGATTTAAAAGAGACAGCTGGGTAAAAAGAATAAAACCACAAAATTCATCGCTATTTATACTATCATTTAAAAATTAATCAGATTCATGGGATAAAAAAGCCACTACAGTCAGCCCATTTGCCTATGTACCATTTCTGTTTGCTGCTCTCTCTGGATTCTATGACTCCAAAACAAGTTTTCAGGGAAAAGTCAGACAATTAAAAAAGTTAAAGTCAGCAAGACATGATGATTTCCTTGAAGCAAAATTACTTCGACATTTACACTCCTCTTTGCTCTTGACAATAGGCTTCTCATTCCTGAGCTAGGAAAAAAGTGTGTGTTGTTTTTTATGGTTAAAATGATTACATATAGTGTTGATATAGTTAAGTGTGCATTGTTTGGTGGTCTTTAATTTCTGTATAAAAATTTTATTCTAAAAGGAAAAAAATTTTTATTCTGGTTTATTAAGAGAATGATTTGAAAAAAATCATATTTTAGCAAAAAGCAAAAGTAGATATATAAATCAAAGCTTATTTTTTTGTCGTGACTTCCATTAAATGGTAAAACACAAAGAAACAGGTGACTCACACCACACCAGCCAGACATTTGTTACCTTTTCCCCTACATTCTAACTTACCAAGGGTATTTTTAGTGGATACTCGATTCTTGATTTGGAGATGTTGGAGTCTGCCTTGTTCTTAATTCCTTCTCTCTCTTCCTTTCTTCTAGCTCTTTAAAATAATTTAATCACTGCGGATGCCTATTTAACTCAAAAGTAGGGCTTATTTTAGTGTAGAACATAAGAAAATAGATATTTCAGAATGTGTGTCCCAAATTAATTCCTTAACTAAAAAGATTAGAAAGAAATAACAAATTGATATAAATAAAATGGAGAAGTTGGTTAGTGTTCTGATAATTCTTTGAAACTAATTTGGAAAATGGAAATATACTATAGAGATTACAATAGCTCAAAATCAGTACTTTGATCTGGGCTTCCATTTAAGGCTAATCAGGAAACAGCAATAAAGCACCAAAAATAGCTTATGTCAGTGGATGTTGTCAAAGTAAGGCCCAACATGTCCGAGGCATGACCTCTCCCACTAAGGTAAAGCCCTAGATCCCCCTTAGTCTGTATTCATAAACTCCATGAGTTCAATATAAATAGAAAAAGCATAGGTTAAACGGTGGTGGGTGGGATGCACTGTTTATATCTACAGAATTCATTAATTCTTAAGTAGTGATAAAGAATGAGTAGTTGATTTCCTCTGAACTATTTGAAACAGTGCATCAAAACATGAAAATGAATTTCAGTTATATTGTTATGTTTTCTGAACAGAAACCACTCAGGGCTTCGCTGCCATCTGCTTTGTCATCTTCCTGGGGCTGCTTCTCCTACAAGTCGAGCTTTTTAGGGTGAATGTCAAAACAACACCAATAAAACAACAAACACAGGGATACCAATGAAAACCACATAGAAACCTACTTTCCAAAAGTGGTAGGTAGTGAATCTTTCTTTGTGTCATGAGTCACAGCAAATTATTAACATGTTTATCTACATTTTTAAATTTATATATGTTTACATTCTATATAAACTGTGTTACAATACATTTTGAGCTTCTTGCAGGAAAACATATTTCGTATTTTTTGGTAAAAATTTCTTTTGCATGATTTAATCACTTTGTGTCTTTCTATCATACTGATACGTATACCTTAGGGGGAAAAAAAAGAATTTGAGAGGGACCCTGTGTCAGCCTGACAAGCCATGAAAATATTATTTAAAATGTATTTGTTTTATGTGTATGTGTGTATGCCTAAATGTATGTGTATATATCAAGAATGTGCAGGTGAGTGAGGAGGCTAGAAAAAGAAGTGGATCTCGGGAGATGGAGTGACAGGCAATTGTAAGCCATCCACATGGATGTGGGAAATGGAACTGAGGTCTTCTATGGGACCTTCAAGTGTTCTTTTTCTTTTTTTTATTGGATATTCTCTTTATTTACATTTCAAACGTTATCCCCTTTTCAAGTCTCCCCTCTGGAAACCCTCTATCTCACCCCCCACCCCGCCTCTATGACAGTGCTCTCCCACTCACCTACCCACTCCCTTCTTTCAAGGGCCACTCCTCCCACTGCTGTCCAACAAGGCCATCTTCTGCCACAGATGTGGCTAGAGCCATGGGTCCCTACATTTGTACTCCTTGGTGGGTGGTCCAGTCTCCTAGAGCTCCAGGGTGGGGGTGGGGGTCTGGCCCATTGACACTGTTGCTCCCTTCATAGGAGTGCAAGCCCCCTCAGCTCCTTCAGTCCTTTCTCCAACTCCCCCACCAGGGACCCTGCGCTCAATCCAATGGTTGTGTGTGAGCATCCACCTCTGTATTTGTCAGGCTCTGGCAGAGCCTCTCAGGAGAAAGCCATATCAAATTCCTGTCAACAAGCATTTCCTGGGATCTGCAATAGTGTCTGGGTTTGGGGAGTGTATATGGGATGGATCCCCAAGTTGAGCAGTCTATGGATGGCCTTTCCTTCAGTCTCTGCTCCACACTTTGTCTCCATATCTCCCCCTGTGAGTATTTTATTCCTCCTAAGAAGCACTAAAGCATCCACACTTTTGTTTTCTTTCTTCTTCATATGGTTGTGAATTCTATCATGGGTATTCTGAACTTTTGGGCTAATATCCATTAATGAGTGCATACTGTGTGTGTGATTTTCTGACTGAGTTACCTCACTCAGGATGATATTTTCAAATTCCATTCATTTGCCTGTGAATTTCATGAAGTCATTGTTTTTAATAGCTGAGTAGTATTCTATTATGTAAATGTACCACATTTTTTGTATCCATTCCTCTGTTGAGGGACATCTGGATTTTTTTCCAGCTTCTGACTATTATAAATATGACTGTTATGAACATAGTGGAGCATGTGCCCTTATTACATGTTGGAGCATCTTCTGGGTATATGCCCAGGAGTGGTATAGCTTGGTCCTCAGGTAGAGCTATGTCCAATTTTCTGAGGAACCACCAAACTGATTTCCAGAGTGGTTGTATCAGTTTGCAACCCCACCAGTAATGGAGAAGTGTTCTTTCTTCACATCCTTGCCAGCATCTGCTGTCATCTGAGTTTTTTTATTTTAGCCATTATCTCTTTTTCTAACTTATTAGTTGATATAGTCTATCTACTCCCCCATCACTTAGTATATTATAGGTGTTAGCATTCTGTCTAAACTCTACCCCACAATTACCTGACAATAGCCACTTATGATCCTCCCCACAGTTTCCTGGTAACAGCCAGGCAGGCCTGACCTGCTATAAAAGGAGCTGCGTGCCCCCTCCTTTCTCTCTTGATCTCTTGTTCCTTTTTTGCTTTCTTGGGCTCTTTCCTTCTTGCTCCCTGTTCCCTCACTCTTCTCTCTCCCTTCCTCATTCATTCTTTTTTTTTTTTAGACTTTTTT
>NW_022196901.1:7665865-7677743 GCF_008632895.1 Mastomys coucha | reverse complement strand
GTATTAGTCAGATACTGTCAGAGCCTCTCAGGAGATAGCTATATTTAGGCTGGCTTGCCCTTCCTTCATTCTCTGTTCCATAGTTAATCTCTGCAACTCCTTCCATGGGTATTTGGTTCCCTCTTTTAAGAAGGAATGCATTGTCCACCTTTTGGTCTTCCTTCTTCTTGAGTTCCTTTTGGTTTGTGGGTTGTTCTTCCTGTATTCCAAACTTCATTCTTATCCCCCTCTTTCCACTTGCTCATGGAGGGACTATACTTCTCTACTCTCTTTCTCTCTTTCTCTCTTTCTCTTTCTCTCTTTCTCTCTTTCTCTCCTTCTCTCTCTCCCTCTCTCCCTCTCTCCCTCTCTCCCTCTCTCCCTCTCTCTCTCTCTCTGTCTCTCTCTGTCTCTCTGTCTCTCTCTCTGTCTCTCTGTCTCTCTCTGTGCCTCTCTCTGTCTCTCTGTCTCTCTGTCTCTCTGTCTCTCTGTCTCTCTGTCTCTCTCTCTCTCTCTGCCTCTTCTACCATTTTAACTCCCCTCCCTATGCCCTGAATAAACTCTATTCTATACTATACCATCATGTAGCTTTTCCCTCAGGGCCTGCTGAGACATCCCCTTCCCCACCTCACGACATAGCCATAGAAGATATCTCCTTTGTATATTTTTATAAACACATCAATAGGGATTACCCATCCACATTACTGATTGTGAATTCTGTACTTGCAAAATTTACCTGTTCATGGAAAGACAGAGTATCAGCAATTCATGAACAAGTATTCATGTTTCCATAGACACTTGTGAACATGTGCAGAGTGCTGAAAAATTGCAACCACTTGAAGCCAACATCCCAGATGACATCAAACAAGGCAGTCCTCTGAATTTCTCATCTTTGTTCTCATACTGTTGACAAGAGTCTTTTTGAGGTCTTTTCAGCATCATGTTTTTTTGCATTTTTTATGCTTTTCAATGTTGTTAGCATCCAGAGCCTGTGGTGATACATGGGCCGGTCCACAGACCTGTTGCCAGGGCAACAGCCACCATATTCCCAGAATCCATTGGGCTCACATCCCACCTTTACCTGTGATGGCTATGTCACAACCCATATATATATGGAACTTTCCTCCATCTCTCTCTCTCTCTCTCTCCTCTCTTTCCGTGCCACTACCCCTACTCCCTCTCAATTAAACCTCTTACACGTGGAACTGTTTAGGCCTAGTGTGGTACTTCCAGACGTGACCGCTGTTCCAACACATCAAATATAATGTTGTAGTTTGAAGGATCAACACGAAGAGTGTTGAAAGACTAGCCTGTGTCTAGGATCAAGAAGATACAGGATGCATCTTATTGATAAACCATTTGAACTAGGTAACTATGATCAAACCCAAGTCACAGAGATGGCATTGAGATTAATGCTAAGCAGTGAACAAGAAAACCCATAATGCAATAGTAGCACCCAAACAGCCTCTGGTGTTCATACTTTCTTTACGTATCTGTGGAAATTCACACAAGGAATTTATGTACATGAAGCCAGTGAAAATATACATCTCCAGCTTCATCCCTTAAGGATTGGACCAGTTGATTTTTAGCAAATGCAGTTATCTGTGAGGTGGGTCTCTTCATCTACTGAAATATTCATTTCCCACAAGACCTAAACCATTTCATTTGTTTCTAGTTTTCCACAACACATTACAACTACTGGGAACAGCCATGTCTTTAATTATCATGCTCTGTTTATGGGGGAGACTATTAGGAAAGGGGGAACCCTCCCAGGATGAAGTGCTTGAGGAAAGAATGCCTTTGAATTCAGAGCTCAGTTGCATTGTTCTCTCAGTCATGAGATTAAAGATGGGGACAAACAAGACCTAATAAGGAGCCTGGAAGCAGTGAGAAAAGGGTGTTTTGCACATATTTAAAGGTTACTGAGAATTACAGAGGGGAAAGCAAGAGCTGTGCCTATTATTTACATGTAAATGCCTCCAAAGTGGTGCTACCACCCAAGAGCAGTGGGGGTTTTCATGACTCAGAAAATATTGAAACTTCTGGGAGAGTACAGCATTCAGAATTTGCTTGCCATCTGTCTCCTCTGGGCTGTATTACTCAGGGGAGGACTCTGAGAAACCCACTGCCTGTTAAGTGCCTTCCCAGCCATCAATTTAATGCACTTTTAATTTTCTCAGAGTTACATTCAGGTCACACAAATTTCTAGCTAGATCACAACCATAATATATGTTAGATCAAACTTCTTGAACCAAACTCTACACTACAGAGCCCAGACTACTCAGATCAGCAAAGGTCCCCAAGTGATCTGATCAGTTCAGCACTATAGAGGACACAAGGGCTTGTTTAAAATTCTACAATATGAGGAGCAAAAAAGTTTCAATGTGGAAGGTTTTTTCTTTCTTTTCTCTCTCCTATTCAGCACACAAACACATGGATCATCTCTTTTTCACAGAGAATTAAAAAAAAGCATTATGTGTAGAAAACATAAACATATTTATTATAAAAGAATGAAGAAGAAAATATATTATGTATTTCCTCATCATTAGAAAGTATATAGTATTAATTTGTGTTGTTTGAAAGACTGTCTAGAAGCATCCACCCGAAATTTCTTACTATCTTCAAATCTTTTCTGTCTGACAAACTTCTTTCTCAGCACCAGGAGGCAACTTAGAGAAGCCCCAAACCAAAACCAGATTGAATGTCTTTGACTTCAAAATTCACATTGTTGTTTTAATCATGAAGTTAAAGACATTGAAAAACAAAGTGTAGTGTGGGGCCCGAAGACACCAGAGAATGGAGTGCTGAGCAGATGTCTACAAATCACTGATGGCTCAGGCATCACAGTGAGGGAGACAGCTTGTTGTCTTTTTTTTTTTTGTTTTCTTTTTTTTTTTTTTTTGATGGAAGATGTATTGTTTACTCCTCACAGCACAGGGAAAAAGAAGCAAAGGAATTCACAGCAAATGAGTGTAACAGCCTAATTATCTGTCTGTAAATGGTGGGACAAGTGAGTCCTAAGAACTATTGCCTAGAACACGGTAATACATGTGGTGCATGTCCTCTAGTGAGGAAAGGGCAGTGAGTCATCACTGGACGCTGACTCTGCAGCTGCTGCTCCTTGAGCAATGCTCCTTGAGAAAAATAAAGCTACCTGATCGAGCACAGCTTCAGTTACACTTACCAACAGTAACAGAGCCAGGCCAGAGGCAAGAGGTCCTGGTGAGAGATGTGGTCATCAGAAAGGTCCCTTGTTGTTAGCTTAGTGGACTCCTACTCATTGAGGTACATTGGAGAACATCAGTTTAATGGTCTGGAGCCTGGGTTTTGTAGCCATTGAGAAGCTCATCCTTTCTTTGCAAACATTTTTCCTTCCTGCTTCTGATTGGTGCAGGCTATGGGCTTAAGAGTTTTGAGATTAAACCAAGGTACTCACTTCTGATGTCAGCAGTTCTGAGGTAAGGTATTGCTCAGGAATGCCTCCATCTTTGTTTTATATATTTTGCATTTTAAAATTCATACACTTAACTGCTTTAACTGAGCACCAGTGGCTGTTATACCCTAATAGTACAGACATAGCATGGTGACCTGTGGGTAAGGCTATTTACTATTAATGCTTTGGATTTATTAATTTTTTTCCTAAAATGAAATAATGACATTTAAACTGGTGATATTAGTCATTGTACTCATTTTTGTTTCCTTTAGAAAGAAGGGAGAAAGGACAATACTAAAATAAAACTTTCTAACAGTTTTGGAATTTTTGAAGGATGGTATGTAATTAACATCAGTAAGAACACAAATCCATAGGGGTGATGAAGAAAGAATGTAATTTCAAAGCTTTGCCATTCCATTAGTCATGCAGAGTTGCAGAAATTAACCATATGGGGTAGGGGTTTATCATTAGAATGTAAAAAACTTGACATAGGTGGTCTTTTCAGTAGAGTTACTGCATATTTTGTAATGAAATACTACTACTACTACTACTACTACTATTACTACTATTAGTACTAATTTTTAAGTAACAGAATTTTTAGGAGAAATGAAGTGATACATGATAAGGCAATTTCATTAGTTGTTTTTTGTTTTGTTTTGGTTGATTGTTATTAACTTGATACACACTAAAGGTATCAGGGAAGAGAAACCTCAGTTGAAAAACTTCTTCCACCAGATTGCCTGACGGGAAACCTGCAGGGCATTTCTTGATTGCTCTGGCAAAGAATCACATCCAGAGACCTTCTAGGTCTGTGTGTTCCAGCTGGAATGACACACCTTTAATTCCTCCGGCTGGAAAAACAGACACACCCTTGGTACACATCTTTAATCCCAAAAAATGTAGATAAGGTTAATTTGAAGAAGGAAGCAGCCATGTTTGAAAGTAAAGTCTAATTTCCAGGCAGACAAAGTAACAAATGGGAGAAAGATTTCAAAAAACATGTCAGAGAGAAAAAAAAGCCCAACTCCAACTCTCATAAGAACAGCACCACTGAAAAGGGAGGCAATTTAAGACAGCAACAGACACACACACACACACACACACACACATATACACACACAGAGGGTGGGGAGAGATCAAGAGAGATCAAGAGAGAGAGACAGAAAGAGAGAGAGAGACAGAGAAAGACAGAGACAGAGAGACACACAGAAAGAGACAGAGATAAAGAGACAGAGACAGAGTAAAGGCCATTTTATTAAGGCATTTTTTTCCAGAGACAAGTTATAGCTGAAGACAGAACAAGCCAAAGAATTAGAAGAGTAAGAAGGTTCAAACAGATTGCCAGAGTTAATTGGAGGCCAAGTAGAGCAATTCATTCAGAAGCCAAGAGAAGCCAGTTTGAATCAGTCAATCAGGAAGATTAGTTATCTTGGAAGAACAGATTGTATAGAGGGTAGATGATTCCATGCCTAGGCCTAGGGATAGTTAGAACAGAGAAAGAAAGGGACTGAGCTCAGCCCAAACCATGCATTTGCAAAAGCTTAGGTACAGCTCTCATCTCTCATCTGATCCTTCCATCCTTTCATCCTTTTATGATTAGTGTGAAATGGCCCAACCAACAGTGAGTTTTACCATTTTTGGGGTAGAGCAAGCAAGCAAACAGCACTCCTCTTTGGTTTCTGCTTTGTTCCTGCCTTGATTTATCTTTGTGACAGAGTATGTATGACCTAAGTGTAGTAAGATGTAATAAACTCCTCAAGTTGCTTCTGGTTGTGGTGTTTTATGAAATCAATAGAAACCCTGATGAAGACACCGACTGTATGAATTAAATTCTGTAATTGTTCATTAGCAATGAATGTTGAGATAATCATAGCTAAGAATTCTGGTAATAATATGAAAGATACATCTAGATTTCCCAGAAATAATGTGTTCTTTTTTCTTTTATAGTGACACATTCATTGATTTCTCTGTGGGTTTGAACTATAGAATATTTCACATCTGCTCTCTAAAGAGCAAACATGGATGAACATTAACTGGTTATTGTAGTTCAAGAAAGTTAAAAGAGAACAGAAAGGCTTTAATGTTCTATTTAGAATAATCAAAGCATTGGAAGGATCTCTTCAGGAAGATACACAGAAGTAATTAGGATCCTGTAAGCTGGAAAAAATAAGACATGATGTGTTTGAATTTATTAGAGATAACTTCAGAGTTGCTAATAGACTGCATCTGGCTATTTTTATACACAAAACAGCTTGGGGAATCTCTTCTGTTTAATTTCTTCCTGACCATTATAAAAATGTCAGAAACAATAGTTTACCAGGAACAGAGATGAAAATCCTTAAAATGTATATCCCTAATCAGTAATATTTCACATTCTCATTATTATATAAGCATATATGTGTTTTACTTTGCAATTAATTTTCCTAGATAAACTGTATTTTTTCATTTAATATGACAGAATATATGTTCATGAGGTTAGTTAAATAATACCAATTCTTTTTAGTTTAATAATACTTTTCTGATATTTTGAGTTTCCAATAGAACCTGGAACCCTTTAGTGTATTTCTTATGCCTACACATTTTTAAAGTACAAACAGCTGGGTCCTAATTCTTATCTTACTTGCCACTAAATCTTCCCTTGACTTTGAGTCAAATTTACGTTTTCATAAATTATCATTGTCTCTAATCTGAGATAGTATTGAAGAGGTCAGCTTAGGAACTTCAGAAAACTCCACAGAACCCCTCCCCTCCTCGAAGAGAAAGGTCATAAAGAACATAGGCACCTCTCCCCTCTGGAAGGGATGGGATGATTGCATTCCTTAGACCACAGGGAGGAGGGACTGACCACTGGCCACCTGCTGGTAGGGTTAGACACATTCTTTGACCTACCTCATTCCCTATAGACCAATCAGTTTAAAAGTCACATTGTTCTGCCAATCACATTGTACCTAATGGCTGCTGCCTGGAGAACTGTATAAAGGTTGGCCAGATGGTCTGCACGTGGTCCTTCTCTCTCTCCATGTGCAGGGTGACCCTCACATGTTGGAACAATAAATTCCTCTTGCTTTTTGCATCGATTCCCAGCTCCCCTTAGTTGACTCTCTTGTCCTCTATAAAGTAGCATTGGTAACCATGACTGTTGCAAAAACAAAACAAAACAAAACAAAACAAAACCAGCTCTTCTTAGTTTCCCTGCATCCTGACATCTTCCTGCAGAAGGGATCATTCTATATACCATTCTTAGTGAAAACTCACCAATAATCTTGATTCTAAGAAACACAAGTAATAAATATATAACTTATATTGATTAACAATGAATGAGGCCCAGATGATTGAGTGATTCCCCTATTAGAACAATACCCTGAGATTGACAATACTGATTTTAGTAATTTAAGACATCACATCTGATTATTTGATGTGACATGTTCCTTTTCTCTACTCTCTCTTTCTCTAGTCTTTACTTCTCTATTTTATAAATACATTAAAATAAATCAATGAGTCACTACTAAGAAAATTGAATATTCCTCTAAACAACTCAAGTGTAAATAAAAAAATCATATTTCTTTAAACTTTTGTTTGGTTGTTATTGGAGATAAAATCCAATGCCTAATGCATGAGAGGCAAGCATTCTATCACCGAACAATATATCTGAAGTGGAAAGAATATATTTAACATACAATATAAAAAGGGCCTGAAGATTGCTCAAGCTTCAGTCATAGAGTTGTCTCTACTGAAATAGGTCATTCCAAAGATAAAGATGCTTGTCACCAGTCCTTCAAGTGATTTTGATTATTTTACATTTTAATCTGCAGGAATTAGCATGCATGATCTATTTGTCCATTCAACCCATTGTATTTTGATTATTTTGAAATTTTGTTCAATAATTTAATAACATACCCAAGTTTCCTTCAATCACATTCCATTTAATGAGAATTGTCTGTTAAGTCTATGAAAAGTAATTTGCATACAAATAAAACATTTACCACATAGATCTTATTCACACATTGATACAAAAAATTGAAACATTTTTTTTTCATTTATCTGACTTTGTTAAAGTGATGATCTTTTTAGAAGTATCTTTTTTAAAATAAGCAGCATAGTTTTGAGTTCTAGCAGTTATGAGCACCCAATATGTTGATTATGAAAAAAACTATAATTTTTAACTATAAGATGTTC
This sequence comes from Mastomys coucha, assembly GCF_008632895.1. NCBI lineage: Eukaryota > Metazoa > Chordata > Mammalia > Rodentia > Muridae > Mastomys > Mastomys coucha. The sequence goes on along the minus strand of NW_022196901.1, from coordinate 7,670,155 downwards.
AGAAATGTTAGTTGCTAAATATTTGGAACTCACAATAAGAATTACAAAAGTCTTACATCATATGGACAATGCCACTATGGATACAGTAGAAGAAAGGGATTAGCCCCTGCTCTGAGGCATCCCTTGAGGAGGAGGGAGAAATTAGTACTCATATTTGTGAAAGGATGCTTCAGGGTCATTTTGTGTGGTTCCCCGGCCCCATGATACAAGATAGGAAGCCACATGAGGAAGAAGGATCTTCATATGTCTCTGTTGTTATGTCTGATTGATCTGCAGGATAAAGAAGGAATGTTGCATTAGACATTCCATTTCATTAGACATTCATATTCAATTTCCCTATGACTTTGGTGTGTGTAGACATATCTTCCATTTTTCTTCTTTCTGAACCTTGAGTATTTAAAAACAGACTACAGCAAATGCCAGTCATACTCTTACAACTTATTGGAATACTTTAAAAGCACCCTAGGAAGCTATTATATTTGTACAAGATAGTCACAAAAACATGAATTATTGGATTTAAAGTAATACAGTCCTTCCTCATACTTATGATAGTATTGTTGTGCTTTTAAGGAACAAGTTGATATTGCTTAAATTTTACTATATACATTAAAAGACAATTTTTTAAAACAGGACTCAGGCTGAAAATTAATATTAATGCTCTATCAATACTGCACCACATTAAATAGAGCATTGGTTATCATTTAGCATCTTTAGTGTTACAATGGGAAAATCAAAGGATGATAAGGAAGCATTTACTTTTAGTCATCATATTCTCTTACAATTTAAATATTATAATAATATGTTTTATAAGTCATATGAGAAATTATGAAATCTAACCAAATGTGGGTCTAAAATATAGACTTGGAAGACTGATAATTAATAGTTACAGACTTCATACAAATTTATATAATATTAAATTAACAGAATTATTAATGATATATATTCTTGTTAAACCATTACTAGAATTACTGTTTTCTATGAACAGTTCAGAGAATATAAAAACCTTTGCCTTTGCTTTTGTAAAACTTGCACACATACACACACACACACATACACAAGGCATACTTAAAATTAACAAATTAATTATTTAACTAATTTAAATATGTAGAGAACTGTAGATTAACTTTTCTCCTATATCAATTGCTTTAGTCTCTTTAACTCATTTTTATGCAGAATTTATCATAAATCTCTTTACATATAAACTAAAACAAAATGTGTATGAATTCCTCGTAATGTACCCTGAAACACTAATTGAATTCTCAGCACTATATGGAAGGCTACATAGTGTAGCATGTTAGTCTAAGAACACAGCATCCAAAAAAAAATATCCTCAATAATATCTGGAAGGGTATTCTCATCATGAACTAATAACTTCTGAGTGAAAAGTAAGCACTTAATATATAGATCACAATAAAATTTCACCACAATTAAAATTTCTAAACAGTCATTTTTAGCAAAGAGATTCTAAATACATACATTTCTCCTGCTATTTACTAATTGTTTAAAATTTGAGACCACTGATCATTTTTCATTTAGGAATCATTTCATTTTAAATGCCTCTTTTCAGCTTCAACATTTGGAGACTTTGCCAGAAGATCTTAAGTATGGCCCAGTCACTTCACATATACAGACTACCTGGAAAGAGCATAGAAAAACCACTCGCATGTTGTTCTACTCAGTGAATTGTCAGTTCTGGGTGGGAGGGAAGCTCAATTTCTTTTGTTGTATTGTGTTGCCCTTTTAAAATGTGGTTACTATTTAAAATGTGTACCATGTACCATCTGTAACAAATGAACTGTATAGTAAAAAATGTGGTAAATGCCATAATTGGGACTTATTTTGAAATGTCAGATGCAACTATTTCATTCTGAGAACTCAAATGTTCTTGACTCTATACAGTCAATACCTGGAATGTAAATACCATTTTCTATAAAAGTTTATTTTATAAATGTTATGAATTTTAATTTCAGAAAGACATAAAATGTCTTCATATACCTCATTTTCATATGGTTGATTTATTGGGAGCCTTTATTTACTTAATTCTGAAAAATATGCTACATGGAAATTACATTCATTTTAGAGTAAAGAATCTATGTTTAGAGCGCTCATTTATAACAAAAGTTACTAAATGGCAGGATTGTGGTTTGACAGATATTTTCTTTTAAAAAAATCTATTATCTATCATTCATTCTGTTTTCTCATAATATTGCTGAGGAGGTAACAATTTTATTACCATGGGAAATAATCCATCCTTGAATTCATTAGGCAAATAGAACAGCATATAACATTCATGAAACTGCACCTGGTCAGGGAATGGATGTTAAGCATTATGGGAAGGGGCAAATCTAGCTTTTGTGCTCAGAACATCAACATGGGTCACCTTTGGGAATTCCTAATTCTGTGTTGACTGCCTTGCAGTTGTTGAGTTCACCATGCCTAAGTCCATGTTTGGATAGTCTGTGTGACTTCCCTCGTCCTTTAGAGTCAGAGCTTCCATAGTCCTTGCTAGTACTATTGGGTGAAGGTTGTATTTGCAGTAATAAGAATCTGATAGATGAGTGTCAATCCATAGTCACACACCCTGACTGGAATAAAAGCACACTTTAAAAGAATTACCCCATCAAAGAGTTTAATACACATCAGTGGTGTTTCAGATGTGCAATAAAGTATTTGTTGCCAGTACGTACTAAAGCTAGCTATCTATAGCTTTAGGCTGAAAACCCACACAATTTTCCTTTCAGTTATTTCAAATAAAATTTATTCTGGGCCACTGGTTCCTCTGCAAGGGTCTTATCTACTAGCCTTGAGAATACTATGATTTTTAAAATAAATTTCTCAATATTTCTTCCTAATTATTTAAAGCATATTGTAGTGGATAGTCCTTCAGTTTTTTTTAATTTATTTTTAATTTATGGGCATTATTGTTTTGCCTACATGTGTGTCTATTGGACTCCCTTGAAACTGGAGTTATAGGCAATTGTGAACTATTATGTGGGTACTGGGAATTGAACTCAGGTCTAATGTTCTTCATCACTGAGCCATCTCTCCAGACCTTTAAATGGGTGGAGTGAGGGACTGGCTAATACGTATAATGTTGCAATTCAATAGAAATCAGCTAATGGTGTTCTAGATGCAACAGAGTGTGTTGCCTACAGATGGTTAGCACTTTTAACATTCTTGCCAAAATAAAATATAAAATGTTGGCATCAATTGACATGATAGTTACTCTAAATTGAGCACTGGATGCAATTAATAAAATATCTTGCCAACCCCAAAAGCATGTGTAGTTATGATCTATTAATTAAAAATAAGATATAATTAAAGTTTTGGTTTTAGGACTACATTCATAGTACACTTAAGCCTTGGGTAACTCATTGCCTAGCAGGAAAAGTCAACTGTCATAAGCCAAGAGGCAATGGGAGAGCAAAGTTCTTGGCTACTTACCTGGGCTGATTGAGATTCACAACTGAAGTGTGTATTTGCTTATAATGCAAATTCTTCAGATTTATGAGCCTACTACTTCCTTGTTATTTGTTTTCTTGTTCTCTAGTAAGTAGAAATACGCCCACAAATGTTTACTGTCAAATTCACAGGTTCTCTATCACTTTTTACAGGAAACTCATATATAATACTCTGTTACAACAATATGAAAAGGAGTTTAGAATTCAAGGGAGCTTTGCCCTCATGAAGAACTCATGTTAAACACTAGGGTCTTTATACCCCTGACTGCTCCTCAAGAGAGTTGAGGTCTAAGCATTTATCAGAAAAGTAGCTGCTTTGCCTTACTATCAGGAAACCAGGCTGAGAGAGCCTGCATTCCTAGTTTTTGCTGACAGATGTCTTACACTCACTAGCCCTTTTTTCTGTCATTTTTTTTTTTGGAATTGCTTCATCATGTGAAATGCTGAAGTACAAGACATGTTTACTAGTAGACACCATGGTTGTAGATGTTTGTGAGAAACACTACACTAATTCTTGTGAATAAAAGAAAAAAACATACGACCTTTAAAAGTCGACTATCTCAAGTAGGATGGGAATATATTTACCCAGGGTTTTGGACTTGCATTCCTTTTTGTTAGCAACTAGGTTTCCAGAATCCACAGGCCTTTCAGATGCCTTTTTTCTGCTCAGTTATTTTTTCTCAGGAATCTTAACATTGTTTCCATCTTCCCTCCTGCAGTGTCTGTGTCCTATTGGTCTCTTGCTACGCACACTTGCAAGTTGGCAGTATTTGAGGCGAAAACTTCAAGGAAAGTCAGTCTCCTGCCTCCGCATTGACGCCTGGCACCC
>NW_022196901.1:7645842-7665358 GCF_008632895.1 Mastomys coucha | reverse complement strand
GTCAAAGCCGAATCCCGTGCCCACCTGGCCAGAATCCCTAGTCCCGCGAACAGGGGACCTCCCCCCCCACCCCCCCCACTCCCCCCCGCAAGAAACCCGGTCCGCGGCAGTCTCTCTAGTGTCCTGATACATTTCTCTGTTAATAGGAGTTCATAGATCATTCAACAAATACTTATGTAAGTAATGGTAAGCTAAATATATGTATACACATACATGTATATAATTATACATATATATATATATATAATTATTTGCAGACAGGATATATATGAATCTAAATATTTAGTAAAATATTATATAGTCTTAACATTCTAGAAAGTTTGGTAAGAAACTGCAGACAATTTTAATAAGGATTATTCAATAGGTGGGCCTTTAAAAGAAAGTATCAGACATAGCTACATTCCTTCTTGTTGACTTTGTTTTTCTCAAGTCATTTTTCTCATTGTAGACTTGTAATTAATAAATGTCCATTTTAAAGGGGTCCTAAGGATCAGTTCTCGAAATTTATATATGTTTATATTTTATCTATTACAGTGGGAGGTGTGGTTGGTAAAGTGCTTTTCAGTCTGTTTCTTTAAATTACAAAGTCAGGGAGACACAAGGGCCACTACAAAGTCATCCTTGGATGAAAGATAAATAAAGACAATGTTTTTCATCAATGATAATGATTTGGGGGACATTTGGAACAGACCAGGCCGTTTTTCTTAAATTACTCATATAGTCCTCACAGCTACCTCCTCAAAGAGACTATTACAATGAGTATTTTATAGAAGACAAAACAGACACAGATAAAAAGTTGTTAGCTTGCTAATAATAATCCTGAGTGGTTCCAACCTGGGTTCTTAGTGGCTCCTGGAATAAGAGCCGTCTTGAAGAGTGAGGGCTGAGCACTCATAGGTATTGGGGCCAGGAAACTCAGAGAATTTGGTTCACTTCTTCCTATTAGGCTTGGAATCTTTACAAAATGAATGTAAGCTGTTCTATAGTGAACACATAATTCCCTTCTTTGTCTAAAGATTTAGACATTTGCATGATATGTAGCTTCCTGGTACAAGCAGTACCAAGAACAGCAGTAATGAAATTGCATTTTCTGAAGAGCACGTGAATCTTACTGGCATATTTTCAATGTCTACATATGGGGTGCATCACATACAATGATAAGTGCATACCACAATGACTGAAGCATGGTAGCAAAACAGCCTTGGAAGTTGATTTTGCCTCTTTCTTACCATCATCTAGCCATCAGGAGTAGTTGGCATGATAGCCATATCAGAACAGCTGGACTACTTTAAAATGTTTTGATTTCTAAACAACTTCCTACTATTACTCCCTAGTTTGGGTGTTTTAGTCTATTTGTGCATATAAATTATTACTTGAACATGAAATAGACAAGGAAACAATGTGAAAGAAATATGCTTAAGTAGATTCAAGTCCAGACCTAATGTTCCTGAATGTAGCCAAAGCTCTAACTGTATCTCAGATATATGTAGTTTTGTAAATGAACTTGCTACTGGATACCAGAGTTGAGAAAGTCCAGATTAGCTGATGACAACTTCCTGCTGTTCTTTGATAGAACTTAACTCTGAGTCAACACGTTTATTTTTTTATTTAATTAATGTGGTTTGAGAATAGTAATTGAATGTTTCCCCTTAGAATATGAATCACTGATAAGTAAGCTAAGATTTTATGATAAATCCACAGGTTAAAAGTTAATTAACAACAGCTTTCTATTCAGGTAGTCACTCTAGGCAGAATAATGTATATGCTCTCATTTCCTTTTGCTAGGCAAGGAAGAACATGGATGCATGAAGTACAAACTTCTCCCATAATAGCTGAGGTCAAGTTTATTTACTCCCATTTGCTTTGAATTTTAGCTGCTTAGCTGCAATTACTGCAAGCATAAAAACAAACTGCCTTAGAAACACAATGGCTAGATGCTTTGTTGTCAAACTATTGTTTGAAATCATGAAGTCCATTGGCAAAACTGCTCTTCTGTTGGTGAATCCAAAGATGGATAATACGATTTGTCTAAATTCATAATTTTCTTTGCATTATCTTTTAAACTTACAAGAAACAAGCTAGTATTTAATAATACCATATAATACTAAAAAATACAAAATTACACATGCCCCTGTAGCTATTTAAAAAGGAAAGCAAAATACCAAAAGAAGGTAGAAATGTTTATTGAAAGGAAAATATGCTAACAACAAAAACTGGCATGTCAGTGCTTCAAACACTGCTAATATTGTCTCATGTGTTGTGCTTTTAACTGTATGTCTTAGGGCAGGGGGATGAATTCATGCCCCATGTATGTTACAGTATGTAGGATATATTTCTTCAAATTCATTTCAATTATTTCATTTATATTTGGTTAGAAAAGTATGTAGCTTTTCATTTTCGGTATAGACACAGAGTCTGCTATTTGATTCAAACCTAGGTGCTTTGGCTCAACCTTAATTGAAGTTTCCTAAAGCAACTTCTACCTCTTCTTGCCCATTCGAGTGATGTAAACAGCTTTCCTTCTCATCACGACAACCCTGCTAAACAGTGTTTTGTGTGCTTTTCACTGCAAATATTTCTGTATTCTCCCCTTCTCTATCTGAAGTGTTTCTCAGTTCAGAAATGAAGCAGAATCCTGCATTTCACATCCCTATCATGTAACTGATAGATGATTTTGTGGGGTACTTTCTAGACCCCTATTTTGTAGAATCCTCTGGGTCATACTGTACTGTTTTTTGTTAGACTAAAGCTTTGCCTATCCAAGTATCCTAAAATAAATACACATTTTGCTGGCTTTTTCCCTGTCACCAGTTCTTAACTCATCCCTGCTGTATTCATGTTGCCAATAATTGCTTGCAAGATAACAGATACGAATGAGTCCTAGTCACTGGCTACCAATGAGGAAAACACTGATGAAATTAAGTTTCAATTACTGTAAGGAGATTCTCAGAAATATTCCCATCCCAGTCATCAAAGATCCATGAAATCTTTTGAAAACGACAGCCTCAGAAAGCAGTGCCTTCATGAGTTAATACATGTGACTTTAAAACGTATGTATTCCATTGCCCTTCCCACACAGACGGGCTCCATATCAAAAGGCAACCCAAACAGTCCTTGGTTCCCCTAAAATTTAGTTTGATTGTGCAAGAAACTTAGCTGTTGCTATGAATTCAGCACTTGGCTACCACTAACCTTGGCTAATTATCTTATCCTTAGCCATAACCCACATTTCTGTTGCCAAGAATGTGAAGATAGACTCCCTAGTGAAAATGATGCCAAGCAATTGAGTGCTGAGTTTAATTCAGTATGTTTAAAAATTTCTTCAATTAATTTTAAATATCTAACCTCTACTGGATGAATTGTTCCTTCGTTTTTTTTTTCACTCATGCAACAGCTTGTTTACATGTTCTTATATATGTTGAAAGTAAGCAATATAATGTTTCAAAATGCATATACATATAATACAATGGTTGCTGCCACTATATGAATGAATTCTACCAGTCTAGTGTGATAAGAAATTAAATGCATTGTGTTTGAATATCACAAAATTTAACAATTCTGAGGTCCTTGTATTTTAATTCTGGTTCCTTTTCTTTGTGTAATGCAGATATGTGCAATATAGTCAGATGGAATGAATTTGTTCCACTGAAAATTCTAGTGGTATATCAGTTACAAATGATCTTAAATCAGATTTTTGTGAGTAATAAAATACATATAAACAACATTGGGGAAAATGTAATTTCTATAAAATGTTACTAGTCTGCTAACCAAACATGATACCTATGCAAGCTATGTAAAATTCTGAACAGCCATGCAGATAGTAAAATCTTCTTTCTCTGTATTAATAATCTTCTAACCCACATTCCCTTCTTGGTCAGATACACATGAATCTTGGAGCCTGGAAGGGAGCTTAGCAGGTAAGTATTTGCTGAACAATCACAAGTGCCTGACTTTGATGCCTAGATCAAAGTATAGTCACCATGCATTGTGTCAGAAAAGGTAGGTATTTAGTGCCATAAGAGGAATGATACCCAGTGCTGTCCCCAGGCCTCCATATATAGGGGTATACACATGTACTTAGACCTACATTTACATGAACGAATACACATTCACAAACATAAATACACAAACACAAAAATAATGCTATATATTGGTAACTGTAAAATACATAGAATCGAATTAAGTATCTCTCTATAGATGAATGAACAAAGCTGTTGTGCTACACTAAGGCAAGTGGAAAACTTATCAGGGATGGATATGAAGATGTCCTCTCATTTCTTTCATCATGGAAGAACCTGGTGATTTTTTTTACTAATTAAAATAAAACATACACATAAAGAAAGACACACACTGAACTGCATCGCTTATTTGTTGCTTTTGCAGAAGTTGAAAATAGAGTAATGGCTAGCTTGCTAACAAAGGCTGGAAAAATGAAGGAATGTATTTAGGGATATAAAGATACTGTTAAATACAAGAAATAAATATTAGAAATTCATTCTAAAACTCCAGTAAGTTGTTTAGATTTATATTCTTAAGAATTTTCCAGTGTAAGTTGAATTTTGCCTTGTCTGAGGGCTACAGAGGTAGGGACTCAGAAGTCTCTGGCACACTGGCCAATCAGACTAGCCTATAAGGTCCAGGCCAGTGAGAGTCTTTGCAAAAAGAAATAAAAAACATTAATAGTATATGGGCCTCACAAGCACATTCAACTGTTGCACGCATGCATGTATACCCTTACATATGTGTATCCCCATACCCCCTCCCCCTGTACATAAGTATATTTTGTACTACAGCTAATTTAAATGTAATATTATTTGGTTTGTAAATAAATTTTCTGCCAAATAATTAATTAAGTAAAGATTTAATATCAACAAAATTGCAAGCATTTAATGCCTTCTAATTCTTAAAAGTATGCACATTTGGGGTTCTCTGTAAAGACTTTATTCTAAACAATAAGGTTTCATACCACCATATGCTTAGCTTGTTGCTACCTGTTGCTTTTCCATTTTAATTTTCTGCTAAATTATTTTCTTCTCTTGCTTCTATGATAAAAAACAGAACAAATAACCCCCCTGATAGAAAACCAAAAAGATAGCTGTAAAACTTCATCCATTCAACAATAAATATCCTTATAATATTGAAAGAAAGATTTAAGATCATAAAGACTTTTAAATTAAAGCTGGAATGAAATCAATTATTTACTGTAAGCTAAAGGGTTACTGCCACACCCGTGTTCAAAGCAGGAGCATCTCCCATATGTGCAGGTTGGAAGCAACCCAAAGTCTGACACAGAAGAATGCATAAATATAGCCTGCTATATTGGAATATTATTCAGCCTTAAGGAAGATTATTATATAATAAAACACAGAAAAACTTAGAAAACACCAGACCAAAAGGAAAAAAAAATCACATTTGTCTAAATGCTGCCTATATGAGATATTTAAATAAACCAAGTTCAGAGAAAGTGCATATAGAATTGGGGTATGGTGAAATATTGACATGAAAAATGGGGAAATTATGCTATTCGATGAGTAGAATATTTTATTTATTTCCTATTTTGCAATAGGAAACTGTGATGACACTTGAAATTGCTAGGTGGGAAAATTTGAATTATGTAACTTTTATCATAAAAATGTATCCTACAAGAAAAATTTTGAGATATTTCCTATGTAAAACTGTGTACTCACTATAGATCTTCTGATATCTGTGTTTCTCACTTCTCATCAAAATAACGTCTCTTTGCAACAGACAGAGACAATTATAGAAAACCTCAATTGACCAAGATGCAGAGAACAAGAGATTGTGTGGTGTCCATTTCCAAATGCTACAACATAATACCTGCAGCTAAGCCAGCAGGATATCTTACTAAGTTTGGATGGAAAGATTATAAAAGCTAGAGGAACAGGATGTTTGCTGTGAAATTGTGTCTTCTAGAAATGTCAAAGAGGCTGTGTTCATAAAGTCTCATCAACACAACTGTCCGAACAATACCTGACCAAGGATTAAAAACAACAGACATGCTATCATGAAAGGGAGAAAGCTCAAAGGAACAGTATAGGCAGCTGGGCCATGATAAAAGTAGGATAAATCATACTCTGTAGAGAAAACACCCTTCATGTTGGCTATGCAATATCAAACATCAAGTGGTCAGACCCAGGATGACATTATATATAACATCATACATACTGAACAGGTTGTACTTATCTAGGAGAACATGCATTTGTGGCTGGATAACAACAATTAAAGAAAAGAGACAGTGGACTGGAGAGAGAGCAAGGAGTGTGTGTGGGAGGGTTTGAAGGAAGAACAGGGGTGAGGTAATTCTAAATTGAAAAGACAAAAACAAATATCGAAGACAACCAAAATTGGGCAAGTTTGTTTTTCCCTGAAGGAAGAGGAGTCTGGTTTTGTCACAATGTACAGAACATTAGGAGAACTGCAGAACATCTTGAAATGCTAAAAAACAGCTCCACAAAAGAACAGCAAATAAGTGAACCCAAGAAAAAAATGAAAGGATATGTTTTGCTGTGATAGCAAAATACTGGTTAGCTATCACTGTAATGTATTTATAGGTTGACATAGCCGTGAGAATGGCAAGAGAAAAGTTACACTGGCACTGACTTAAGATTGCTACTTCTGATAATTCAATTTAAAATTGCTTTCTCAGGGATATTTGAATCCAGCTTATTGGAGGCCAATGAAGTGATTCAGATAATCTCATTAAGTGCATGTCTACTCATCTTTTCCTTCGTGAGGCCCATAACGACTGTTCTGTCAACAAGGGACTGTGAATACAAGGCTTCTCCATAAGCTGCCTGCAGAATTCAACATGGTAATAGGTTGGATCATACCACACTGTCTAGGTGTGTCAGATGTTATATATGCATCTGGGTTTCTACACATATATTCTGTTGTTCAAGAACCAGCAAAATCAGCCATGATCTATTGTCCTGTTGCAAGGGATAGAATATTATACACATTGCTTTCCATTATTATTCAAAAATGGCAGGTTTCAGAGAGGTCAGTATCAGTCATACTGAATAAGGACAAGGCTTGCTGTGACAGCCAGTTTAATTAACCTTTATATTCCAAAGGAGGTCTCGTCGTTTTCAAAAACTGCCTTCTACTCTATTACAAGGATCCCTTGTAACATACCGCTAAGGAACCCAAACACATAATGCTTCTCAAAATTTGGAGAATTTCCTTTAATGATCTTATCTTGTAATACAGCATATATTTTTATCATACAGTAAACATTTTAATGAATAAACTCTCAACTGTTCAATTTTTTTCTTAATTTTTAATATTATGAGGAAAGTAAGAGTATGCCAATAATGTTTAAAACCTAGCTGAACCAATCCCTGACACTATTAATGATACTCTGTTATAATTGCAAACAAAAGCCTAGTATAACTAGCCATCTTTTGAGAAGCTCCACCCAGTAGCTGACTGAAACAGATGCAGACATCTACAACTTAACGTTGGATGGATCTTGGGGACCCTTGTGGAAGTGTTGGGGGAAGAATCGAGGACTCCAGAGGAGACAGCAATTCTGCAGGAAGACAAAACAAAATAAACTACTAACCTGGATCCTTGGTGACCATAGAATCTGAACCACCAACCAGAGAGTATACACATGCTAGACCTGAGAGATCAAATCTTTTATTGGTTTTTGTTTTTGTTTTTGTTTTGTTTTGTTTTGTTTCAGACAGGGTTTCTCTAGGTAGCCCTGGATGTCCGGGAACTCACTCTGCGCCACCACTGCTGGCTCAAGAGACCAAATCCTTTAAGTTCAGACTTCATTTTAGAGAACTTGAACACAAATAAACTTACAGGCAGGTACCTAGCATTAGTTTTCAAGTTATCCCTCAACAAAACCCCAGCCTAGCTCCAGTTTCTAGGCTAACTCCAACAGATCAGTGTCTGCCAGTTAATCTCCTTCAACAATACAGTGTTTCCAGGTTAATTTCCAATAATCTGATTTGGTTTGACTCCCAGCACCAACCAATTATGCTAAAGGCCATAGTAGCTCTCCAATTAGATGCTTGCCAGGCTAGAAACGCCCATTCCCTGCTTGTTGCTTTCCATAAAGCCTTACCCCAACGGATGTGAGGCACGTCTTCACTAAAACCGTCTTGCGTGTCAGCGGTGTGCTGAGACCACTGAGTTAGCTAGAATAGAGTCCCTTTTGTGATTTGCATCAGATCAGCTCCTATTTTGGTGAGGGAGTTCATTAACACTTCCCTGGCACTACAGACCTAGGTCCCAGCACATATATATCAGATGTACAACTTGATCTTATGTGGGTCATCCAACAATTGGACTGGGGGATATCCCTAAAGCTATTGCCTGTCTGTGGAATTGATTCCCCTACTTGGGACTGCCTTGTCTGTCCTCAGTGGGAGAGGAAATGTCGAGCTTTGTGGAGACTTGATGTGCCAGGGGGTCTTCGACCCTCTCAGAGGAGAAGAGGAAGGGGGGCTGGGAGGGGAGTGACAGCAATCGGGGTGCAAAATTTAAAAACATATTAATTAATAGGAAAAAGCAAGATTTAAATAAAAAGTGTAAAAAAAGGACTTAAAAAATCTTAGCTCAATAAATTACTTTTATAATAAAATATACTATAGAAGAATTTTTGATTATGCTTTTAGTTTAAATTACATACATTTACTATTATTCTTTTGAAAATATTGAGATAAATTTTATCTTTAAAGGGAAGCTAATATTCTGCTTTAAATTATATATATATACATATATATAATTTATATATACATATATATTTATATACACATATTTATATATTATATGTGTATATACATATAATATATATGTGCATATATATATGTATATATGTATATATGCTAACATAAGGAGTAAAGAAATTAGGAACAAAATGTAGATATATTTTAGAGAATGTAATCTTAGTTGAGACTTAAAGGACTTTTTTCTATACAGACATAAGAGATGCTTTTAAGAGTGGCTGAGATATTGAGATTAAAAGAAACATAAAAGTAGGTACAAATGCAGATCTTATCTTAATCATCTCTTAATTTACTTTAAAAGATAGGATTCACACACAATATAAAGTTTTTGTTGTTTTTGTTTCAACAACTATGAATCACTTTCAAATTACCCTCAACAGATGATTTTTTTTTTCTGGAGAGACAAGGTGGTGGTGATACAGGCAAGCAACAGGCAAGCATCTCAGATTTGATTGATGTTAAGGCGACTCATATCCCATGTTTGCAGTGTTTCTAAAAGTGCAACTCTGGCCATACTCTTCACTGATTTACTTGATAGTTTGGGTAGCTGATTTAGAAAAGGTAGCCTTTGTTTGTTGTGATTTTGTATTCATGCAGAGTATTCGGCATTCCATTACCCCCTTCCTTAATGCAGTCATCTAACCTCCAACAAAAACAGAGCCATGAGGTGTTCTTGTGGAGTGAAACCACCTTTTGCTGTTTTTCCAACAATGCATTTGGCACCTAACTGCTTATAATAAACAGCTCTCTTCCTGTGCTCTGGGGGAATTTGATCTTCCATTGAGGTAAATACTGCCCCAAGGGTCTAGAGGAAATGGAAAGAATTTGGGAACCTCAAAGTCGGCTTCTATTAACACCTGGCCAATTATTGGAGACAATAAACAGGAAGCATAGGGTTTATAAGACACTTCTTTTTCTTTCCTTTTTCTCTCCCCAGACTACAAATGAGAATCTGCATGTACTTGCCTTCCCAAGTCCCAATGAAGACTCTAGGGAAGACGATCCTCCAGGCTCAGAATTAGTACTCTCAGTTCTCATATGAAGGAGAAGGATTGGCCATTGATCCAAAAAAACCATCACCTGAAAACAGCCAGATCATCAAGACTAAAAATTAGTATCAGGACTTGTTATGAAGAGCTGGTTGAGTCTACTGTTTTCTATTCATTTTAAGTTCCTGACACATCTGTGATTGTTCTAGTGCTAATAATTACATGTGGAACTGATGTGGTAGAAGTTCATGTTCAATGAAATGTTCCCACTGTTTTCCAAAGTAAAAGTCACAACCTTAGTAATAGGCTTCATGGCTAATAAGCATCTATTATGTGACAAATGTTAATCTATTTCATATCATGTTATTTTGTTATTATGATTTTACTTGTTAAAAGGTTTAATTTTACAGTTGTCACACTGGCTTCTTACCCAGATGTCAAAATAGGAAACTGAAGATTGCATGATGACTTCAGAAATTCAGCTCCTATATTCTGAACTAAATCATTCCCTATAAGAGAATCTGGTCTGAGTTGCATATACAAATTTCTGATTGCTATAATTATATGCTTTGTGCACAGTTGTTGATGAAATTCATAGCTTCATGTATGGTAGGATAACATGCTGCTAGGCTGGTGTGCCATGCCTGTGCATTATTTTTGTCAGTATTTAAAGCCTAAGAATGCCTCTAGGAATGAAAAAGGGTATAGGAGATCCCTCCTTGTCCAATACATCATCTCTTTATGCTTGCTACAACTAATCTAAGAACTGGTGGTTTTGTTAATACGAATGTTCTTCATGTGCATAACTGTATATACCGTGTTATATGCCATTGCCATAAAGAATAGTTTAGATTTGGTAAATGCCTCATGGTTGAGGCTTATATGACTAAGTTCATACTAAGTTACATGACTAAGTTGGGTCTCACCTACAGGCAATGTAACTATGTAAGTGACATTCCACATGTGTATACTTCTGAGGTGTGAGGGGCCATTTCTGTATTACTCCCCTTTCTCTATTTCACCTTATCCTCTACCAGCAATTACCAGAGCTAGTCATAACTTAACCTGAAAGTGCCAAGATATTTTAAACATGAACAAATTTGTAATTTAAAAAAGAAAAGACAGGAAAAATGCAAATTTGGATGTTCAAATTATGTTCACTTCACCTCTGTCCCTAAAGAAGAGATGAAGATTGTCTAAAAGGGATAAATTTTTTATATGTTCTTTAAAATAAGACTATGAAGACAATGATCATTTGATAATTTCATTATAGAATACAAAAACATTAGCTTCATAATGCTCTAAATTATCAAATGTAGCAGTTTGACTTTTCAGATAAAGAAACTTATTAAGTCCCACCTCTCACAGAAGCTGCTGTTTAAAGTAAAACTACCTATGTTGCCAGCAAAAATTATTACTTTTATTCTAAAATCATATCCTTCACAATAATGATTGTTGCAGCATTGTTAACAAATATCTTAGTTATGGAAAAACATAGCTTTCTATTAATGGAAAAGTTAATAAAGAAAATGTGGTATATGTATACAAAGAATATTATTAGACACTATGAGAAATAAATCATGTTAATTTCATGAAGATGGACGGAGCTAGAGATTTTTGTGTTAAATGAACCAAGTCAGGTTCTGAAAAGCAAGTGTCACTCACATTTTCTTATATGTGGGATGAGAGAGAGTTAGGAAGGGAGCTGGACGGGGAGAGAGAGGACAGATAGATGATGAGGATGAACTATTATATAAGGCAGAGGAGGCTGGTGGGAGGACCTAGCAGGATAACTGAATAATAGGCTGGGAGGGCGTTAAGCCTGAGTCCTTTTACACACCTTCACAAATATAATATTGTCACCTATTCTATATACTTATAATGAACCAATAAAATTGATTTGAAAAATTAATCTGTTTTCTACCCCCTTCCTCTCAGTCTATCCACACAAATTATAATGATGACTATTGGAAAATATAATACTAACAGAGATGTGCAGACTCTGTGCTTTTGGTCTGGTTTTCCAGGTTTCCAGGTTTAGAATCACGGCACTCCCATATGCAGACACCAAGAGAAACCGGTGGGGATGAGAAACCGGAATGAGGCCTCTATTAGCAGCTTCCTTGTCAACAGCCAGGCACATGTGCTGGGCTACTCTAAACCGTTAGCCTTGGCTGAGCACACCCAGACAGAAGGAACTGTCTAAGCCTGCCCAAGAACTTGAGAAATAATGAATGCATGCTATTCTAAGCTACTTAGTTTTAAAGTAGTTTATTACACAGCAGAGCATAACTGGCAGAGGCCTTGCATTCCCTTTGTTATTTCTGCTGTAGTTTTATAGTGAGAGATCTTTCAGAAAAAAAAAAAAACTTGCAAGACACTTTTCAGAATACAGAAAACATCTAGGGATACAAAACAAATAAATGTACTCCCAACTCAGCTGTTCTACAAGTAATTTAATGGCTGCTTTCCGAATTACAATGAATGGTGCTGCTTAGCTCGAACAACTCAGAGCCAGGTCACATTCTGTTTCCAGTATCATATGCGCTGGAAATAAGAAGCACAGTCATGTTTATGTTGACACATCTTCATTTCAAGGTTAAGTGTTGGATTTGTTTATACATTTCCCCATTTCCTCACTTCAGCTGCACTGTCTGGGTTTTAACAGGCTTTGGTTTTCCCTCTTTGGTGAGACAATGTCTGAGCTAAGGATTAACATTTGTGAAGTGAAACATAAATGCCCATGAGTTGTATATAATATTTTAACAGAAACTTATTTCGTTATACCACTTTCACAAATTTTTGTGTCAGCAAGCAGCTATGTGATGCTCCATTCCAAGCCATGCTTGATGGATGCTAAGAATGCAATAAGAGAAGATGTACCACTTATAGTCTAGGGTTGGTGGATAAACTAGGTAATTGTGCTATGTCCTGGTGCCAAGGAGAATACATTTCACATTCCATCTACATAATCATTTCTTTCTTTATATTCTATTGTCCACCTTAACAGATTAATCTAAACATCCTCTTTTAAAGTAACAATGTATAAGTACAAATCTGCTAAAGCTAAGGGCAACATTGTCTCATAAATATCTGTGACTTTAATACTGTCTTACTCCCCTGCATAGGAAAGTGCATTGTTGATACAATATGTTTTCTCTATTTCCCTTGTTCTTAAAACAGCCCTTCTTGTGAACAATAATCAAATCATCGAAGTATCTTAGTTCTGTATGGAAATATAGAAGTTCTCAATATTGTGTACTTAAAGCACATGTGCTTTCAGAATAAAAATTCACTTTGAACATATGAATTTTGAACTTATACAGTAGATGTATAAAATTATTTTATTTGTAAATTCAACACATTATTATTTATTTATATTTTATTCTTTTTCTATCCTTTCTTTTTTACTATGTTCTGGTTTTACTCGTTGACATTTTTCTATATTAAGAAATATATTCTAAAAGGGTTCCACATTTCAACCTTGGGTCGTGGTCCACAAATAGAAAGTAGCATTGTCTAGCACGGGGAAGAAAACAGTTCATACCTTCTGATGACTGTGCTGTGCTTTCTATTTTGTAACTCTTCCTATCTTTCTCCTGTCAGTGAAGGGCACTTCTTTGTTTTGACCTCCTGAAGCAGAGACATGTTGGGGTTTCAGTACCACCTGGGACTTCAAGAAACCTGTGGGTCCTTTTCCCTTAATGTCCTTTGTTTTCATAGTTATCACTGTGACTCTTGAATTTAGTTACGGTTTATATTTCACTTTTGTAGTATAATGTCTTCCCAATGCCTCATTCACTCACAAACATGTCCTGTTGCCAGTGACTTCTTTTCTTTCCCATTTCCTTATTCTTGTTCCAGTTGATCTAAGATACCTGTTGGCCCCTAGTACTTGTAATAACCATCTTTATTAGTACTCCAGACACCAAAGATGGGAAAAATTTAAATGTGACTAATGAGTCCGTCTCTGGTCTAGGAAAATAAGAAATGTTTTATTTACTTATTTTTGAATGGTTCTTTATTTTGCTTCTACAGAACACAGCTGTATGACCATATCTCCTATATGATGTGATATTTAAATATATTATCCAGATGACAGATAAGTCAAGAAATATACCTGAAACCCAGTATCATTCAGCTTCCCATCACCTCTCAAATCTCTGAGGAGCTAGTTTTTGCTTTGTTACCTTTAGGATCTGTTCATATCCACACAAGCTCATATCTATGGATTGTCCACTATTGATATTCCCTTGTGTTTCCCAAGGATTTTTAAATATAGTTTCCTCATACATGTCCTTATGAGGGTTTAATATTTTCAGTTTACACCAAAGGTATCTACTGGGTCGTGTATCCAATTAAAATGGGGGGTGTATATTTTCTACAATGGCTCACAGGCCTTTTAGCTATGAGAGAAATAAATGCATTCTTTCTGTCTAAAAACTCCCAGGGAGGGGAAAAGGTCACTTGCCTTTTCCAGACCAACTTCTTGTAACTTCATTTCTTCAAAATCCCTTGTCTCAGCTATATGTGAACCATGAAATACGAAACATAGTCATAGAATTCTGTTGGTGGTGGTGGGGTTGAAATGTAGATAATTATGCAAGTAATTAGTGATTTTAATAGCGATAAAAATAGTCAATGATGACTGAGAAATTTCTCAAAATGACAATTATGTCACCTCACACCTGAAACTGTTTCCGCCTTACTTTTTCTTCAGGCCAGTTCTAGTTTATATGTAGGATAAATGACATATAAAACACAGAGGCTAATATATGAACAATTTATCTGAAGTCTTTTTTTTCTAGAGAACAAGATAAAGGTGCTTAATTTTGGGGGAAGTAGTACAAGAATAGAGTCTTTTTTAAATAGAATATCAGTATTTCTGTGTTTACGTATACAAGTTCTCACTTAATGGTAGCTAAAAAACAAGTAGGCTATAGACACAGTGAGACCATGTTTTCTCCATAATGCTGACCATATAAATTGTAGGCCTCATGTAAAATTTAATCTTCAAATTCTACTTTGTGTCTTATCCAAGTAATAAAAAGGCCCAGCTGCTTCGTTTCTGAGATCAGAGTCCGATTATGTGAACAGTGGCATCACTTCAGATAGAGGAGCTATTGGCAAAGTTTAGCTGTGGGAAAAGTAGGAATGGTCTCTAATTTATCAAGTAGCCCATGATAAATTGAGCATGCTCCAGTGGAAGAACATACGTACCAGACTATTTGGGCAACACATATTGGCATTAATGGTGAAAGAAAAAGTAGTGTTGGGTTTTGGAATAGCTGTTAAAAGGGACAAACAATTTTCAAAGGATTAGTAAAAGATATGCTTGAAAGCATGCTTAGAATTAAAAGTCACTTAGAATCCAATGGTAATAATATACAAACTACAGAGAACATCAAACTATAGAGGACTATGCACTGGACAGAGGTTAGTCTTATTCACAGAACTTGTCTTGTAAATCTGTACTAAGACTTGACAACTGGATATTGTGTAGTGGGTGGGAGACACTGGAACACTTAGCCCTAAATGAAATATTCTATTTGTCCTCTCCCAAGGATCAGGGATCTATGCTGAAGAGGAGGCAGGAATATTATAAGAGCTTGAGGTTGGAGAGAACAACAAGGAAACCGTATCTTTTAGGCACAGAATAGATGTGTGTATGAACTCATAAAGATATGGCAGCATGCACAAGGCCTGCTCAAGTTCAAAAGAGACTAAATCTCAGCATGGAGAAAGGGAAGAGGGCACAACTCCCCATTCCTAACCAAGAACTTATTTGTACTTGATACCTGCTTGGAAGGGAAAAAAATGAGGCTTTTCTGTATGAACGACAATGGATATCAACCACATTCCAGCAGGCCAGATGCTCAAAAGTAGTTAGCAAACACAAGAGAGAGCCCATGCTTCCTCGTGTACGTTTGTTTTGTTTTGATAATTTTTGTCATATTGTGTGTTTGTTTCATTTTCCTTTATTTATTTATTTGAGAGAAAATATAAAGTTGCTTGGGTAGGAAGGTGGGGAGATCTTGGAAGAGTTTAGAGGATAGAAAAGAATATGATAAAAAAATAACTCTATTTTAAAACACATTTAAATAAAACTAACTAAAGAAATAAATAACCTTCCATGCATCCCCTCAACTTCATTGAATTATCCCTGTTTCTCTTTTTTTTCAGACTGACTTCTTTAAACAGCAGACAAATATAAGCTCTAAAAGGGAACTACTTTTATAGAGAGAAAAGCCTGCAGTGACATTCCTATTCCACCTTCTAAAAGCCTGGATGAATTTCAGAGTGAAATGGAAACATTAATCTTAAAAAATTTTCTTTAATGCACTTTAATTTTTTTTTTATTTTCTAAGCTTTTAACTTCTAAAACTGAAGCCAGTGAACTAAAGCCCCATCTTAGCTGAATTCTAATTAAGTTGTCTTATTTTTGAGAGAGTCTTGTTATTTAGTGTAAACTCTTCAGAAACTTGTTGATAAAACATAAATACATTTATGTATAAAATGGAAACTTCTGGGGTCATGACTTCATGTCAAGGAAATATTCTGTAAAAAAATTTTAATCTAAAAATGCTTAAGATAATATAGCTAACTATATTAACTTTTAAAATCTAAGTTGAAAGACATCTTTTATACAGACATAAAAAAGACAAGCTACAACCTGAAAATTAATCTATCATAAATCTAGTTGTCAAAGGATTATCATCAAAGTATGTGTGTATTTCTTAGTCTTTCAATAATGACAACTAAAAATGCACCAATAAAAAACATAAATATACGTGGATGACCATGAAATCCTAAATTATGCCGATTCTCAGAACCTTTCCAAGTATTATTTCATACCTTAAACTCAAATTTGCCATTTTGCCACAAGACTGTCTGTGCCAACAGCCTTGGACAGAGTCACAAAGTTCTGATTCACTACAGTTTGGGTGGATCCTTGGAAAATTAATTTTGAAAATAGTTCCCTGAGGGTTTCTGATGTGTGCCATGGGTAAGACATATTTTCCTGAAATTTTAAACTCATTGCCCAAGGGAATCAATCGTTACATCTTAAAACTGTCACTACTAAATATTTTCCCCATAATATGTCACTCTCTCCCGGATGCCTTAGTTCAGACAGGCTCAGCAAGGAACTTAGACATGGCAAAGAAGTTGGCCTTAAGATAATAGGGCTAAACATATTAATTAATATTAATTAATAACACAGTGGTCTATTCTGACTGTATAGAAAATATAGATGCCATCACCTGGAGATGCTCCACAGATGCATGAGGAGGAAAAGAATGTAGTTCCCTCCTGGGTCTTCTGTGCTCGGTGGCAGGTAGTGCCTCTACTCCTTTTTCTGTAGCATGTATCTCATCAGAGAACCCACATATCCAATTATATAAGAAACCTGGCTTCCTTCTTGTTTGTCTTTAATTGACATAAGTAAGGAAGGGTCATTGCTTACATTATTATTATTATTATTATTTTTTTTTTTGAAAAAGCAATTAGGATGGACTCTGAAAAGTTCCCGGTCAGAAGTGAAGTCATCTTACCTGTGAAAGGACCCTGAGTATGCTCTATAGTAAGGATGATGGAAGTCACATTTGGCAGCAATGACTCATTTACCACTCGGGACCCAAAGAAGAAGACTTTCGTTTGTAAACAAACATTTGAAGACAATGCTTTCTTACAGTAAACTTCAGCTAATCTAACAAATAAGGACTCCAAATGTTAAAAAAATACATGATGTAAAAGACACATGAGTAAGAGACATGAAGAGCATCTACACACACACACACACACACACACACACACACACACACACACACACAGTAAATAGCATTTAACACCAAATAAAATGAAACTGAAATTATACTGAGATGCCTAGTTAATACTTATTATACTAAAATGTTTGATAGCAGACTCAGGAGTGAAGACTTTGAAAGAAGGTATTGTCAGTTGTTCCAAAATGTTCAATCCCTGTGGAGGTAAACTTGCCTATAGCTAATAAAATCCACATGTATACACACCCCCTGACTGGAAACTCACTTTCTAGAGCTGTCCCAAAAGATAAACATTCAAAGTTACAAACAACATATGTAAAAGGTTGTATGTTGTGATGTTATTTTGTAATGGATAAATTTGAAAATCTAAACCATGTGTAAGAAAAATTATCATATGAATAAAAACAGCAGCTATTGGAAAAATAAATAGATCACTATAAACTGATTCTTATAATTCATTTTAATGAAATAAACCAAGCAACAAAAATGCATTTCATACATTAAAGTACTAAACATCGAAATATATATATATGTATATACATATACATATATATGTGTACACATCGATATAAAATGACACTGTGAAAGGTTAATCCAGACACTAATGAAATAGTTATTATTTAACAGTTGATATGAGAGTAACTTATAGTGAAGGATTTTATTCTATAAGTTTTAACCTAATTAAAAAGTCTAGATAACCAAGAAGCTATCTCCAAATGATAATCACTTGCAAATGGAGATGTTGTTTCCTCCAAGGGAGTTCCACGAGGGAAACAAAACACTCTTCCCTTCCGGGAATGATGCAAGTCCAGCAGAAGATGGCCAAGAGAAAATTAACTGTGCAGCATCATTGGAAGCTCCTTATCTCCCAATCTTATTTCAGGGCTTTTGTTTATTTCTTTTTCTTTAAATTTCTATTTAATTAATTACTTTTTCTTCTCTCTTTCACTCTACAGGTATTTTGCCTATATTGTGACATCTAGTTAAAAGTTTTATGGAATTCCTGAGTATGCAATCAAGAGTGTCTATGTTTCTTGTATTTTCTCTTGTGCTCTTTTCCTTCTGTTTGTTGTGTTTAATTGCAATATGTTAGTATTTGTCTTATCTTATATCTTATCTTACCTCATTATTATTTCTTAGAAGGCTGTGTTGTTTATTTTCTCATGAGAAACAGAATGAGGGGTTGATTTTAGGAATTGAAAGGAGTAGAGGAAGGAGAAACCATAAACAGAATTATAGATATATTTCACACACATGTACACATGAATATAGTATATCATATAATAATCAGAATATTTATATCTATTTCACATGCACACACATGTATGCATGCGTTTGAAAATAAATATACATTTTCCATAAAGGATAAAAAAGAATCCTAAATGCCTAAATAAAATAAGTAATTAAAAGCCATTTAATACACATCACATTAATAGTCACTTAATAGTGGTAGTACTTGCATATTTCTGGCTTCATGGTATTAAATAGAATAAACATGTTGTTAATATTATCAAAAACCTGTCAGGAAATAAGCAATAAACAAATGCAGGGAGAAGTAAATATTTGACAACTCTAGGGGATGGTTTTGAGTTCCTTGTACTTACTGAATTTGCTTTCCATTTCCTACAGACAATATAGTTTTCAAAATACAAGTTTGCTGTGAAATTTCTGTTTCTTTCAGTTGTACCATTTGCTCCTCATGCTGTTTGAGTGAGATCCCTACTCTTCAGTATCTGCACTCTTCCATCCCCAGGCTGTCTACTTCAGTAATGAAGCACTCTCAAGAGCATCTTATTCATGCATCATGTACTCTCATCTGGGAGAACAGAGATCCATTTTTTGGTCTTCCTGTCCTTCTACACAAACCTGTAATGGGAAAAGCAGAGTGAAATAGTTGGTTCCTTTCACCAACACAGGGAAATATCCAACTTCAAGTTAATTGGTGCCTTGAGTAGGATTGCTATTGTTTTGGTCATTCATG
>NW_022196901.1:7641631-7645832 GCF_008632895.1 Mastomys coucha | reverse complement strand
CACAACTGGGAAATCTATCTTCCAGTTTCAGGGAAAAAAAAATCCAGTGTCTTAAGTGACTCCCATATTTCAACATACCAATCCCATGGATCCAAAGTAAATTCATGAGATTTCCTGCTGTGGATGAATAAGCTGCTAAATTTGGTTTTCCTTAAATGGTCATCACATATAGAGTTCCTCTGTAAGGCCAGGATCTTGCTTCAAATAAGATATAGATAGAATTAAGACCTACTCATTCTTCAGAAAATGCCAAATAGTTGGATGAATGGTGATTTGGAAGCTTAAGATGAACCATAAGTACTAGATAAATATTTAAGTATTAGCAAGATTCCCAAGTGAGGTAAGTTAAGTAGGAAGAAAATAGCTTAAAAAATGAAGGAATAACATAAGAAACACAGAAGAGGGGCTGGAGATCTGGCTTAGATGGTGAGGATTCACATGATTTTTGCAGATTTGGGATTCCAGCACCTACTATCATCTCTTAAGTGCCTATAACTCCAGCTCCAAGGGCTCTGGCACCTTCTCTTGACCCCCACAGGCTAATGCATTTTTTCTGCACGTACATATCTATCAGTTCTCATATATGTATGCATAATTAAAAATAATAAAACTGTATCTTACGAAAAGGAAAAGGAAAAAGTACAAGAATATGATCAAGAAACCAAACTAATACATGGGTGTATACAGAGAGATACTTTGTTCACTTACTACTCTTTAAAAGTAAAAAGATTTATTTTTATTTTCTGTGTATGAGTATTTCATCTGCAAGTATGTTTATATATTATGTGTGTGTTTCTCATGGAAGCCAGGAGAAGGGGATCCATGTATTGGAACTGAAGATACAGACAACTGCCTTATGGATGCTAGAAACCAACCCTGGGTCCTCTCCAAGAGGATCTAGTACTTCTAAGCATTGAGCCAATTATCCAGCCCTTTCCCTTTTATAGACAAAGTCTTTCTATATAACCCTAATTGGCTGGAAACTCAATACACATTCTAGTTTAGCCTTGAGCTCACAGAGTTGCCTCTGCCTCTGTCTTCCTAGAGCTGAGAGTATAGGTGTGTGCTATCAGGCCTCCTTCAAATTTTTTTAATACACTTTTAGCCACCTTTCAAATAAGAATTGAAAAGAAAATAATCTGAATATATTGAGGCTGGTGGAACTTTTCATTATTACAAAAAGCACTGGCATTTCATGTATAGGGACAATATTAGAGTGAAATGGAACCAAACAATAAAACTTGATAAAATCCAAATTCTGTGAGTTGAAACAAATGGGTGAACAAGATGATTAAAAACAAACAGCAAGTATATATGTCCAGGAAAGTGTAGTAAAACTGAGCCAAACAATATAGTACAATATAAAACTTTACAGAGTTGTCAGATTCATTGAAAAAAAAAATATTTTTAACTTGTTAAGTTTCTGGACAGATCAGAAATGTCAATCACAAAAGTGTCTTTCTAATTAAATCTTATTAATTTGAAAGGCTTAAAAAATATTCATGGTTCTGATTAAGATTTCACTTATATGCTAGGTTTGGCATCTAATAGCCCTTTACTTCAATATTTTTAATCATTGCCATAGTAAGTAACTTATGCTAACTTAAAAATATTGTTAAAGGATGAAAAAAGGAATCCCCCCCAACATTTTGAAAGGTTGCATACAAAATGATTATTGCTGCAGTGAATATTTGGAAGAATAAACTAAAGGCCTGACAAAGACATCTGATGGAAAGGAGAGGGAAGCCATGTCAAAAAGCAACAATTAAGGAACTGTCTTAAACACTAACTCTATTTTAGTCCTAGTCCTTTCCACTCTTCCCCTCTGGGTTAGTCACCATCCCACAGCTTCCTTTCATGTCATGGCAAGTCAGCTAACTCAGAAAATAAGAGTCATCTCCTCTTTGGTACAGCTACTCTAAAAACAACTGGCCCCACCCATGACTGTGGTGTGGAAGTCTAGTCTGGGTCATTTTTTTTCAGTATCTTCCACTGTCTGCTCAGAATAAACACCTCTAAAAAAACGAACTATAGTAATTGCATGTGACTTTCTCCCTTTCTGAACTCAAAACATTCTTTCCAAGTGAGAGCAGGGGAGATCCAATCATTATGCTGAACAGAATTTCAGCAACTTCTCTGACAGTTTAGATAAACTGTTCAACGAGTGTTTACTATGTGTGTGCGTGAAATGGTACATTACAGGGAGGAAACTACTTGAGTTAGTTATTTGACCTGTAAACAAAGTGGGTCTGGGAAACAACCTATGTTATTCCTAGAAGTATGCCCTAGGTTAGATGGGAGATTTAAGGAGATGCCACCCTAACTCTTTGGCTGACTCTGCATCTGAGGAGCCATGAATGCCTGTTCTCATAGCACTTGACTGTGGATCAAGCGAAGACATGAGAACAAGCTGTGAATTTACTGTTCTTAGTCATCAAGACCTTTAAATAGCCAACACCATCAGCTGCAGTGATGTTTGTAGACAGCCACCCAGACACACAGGAAGGCAAACACAGTGGTAGTCTTAAAAATTCCTATGAATTTTGCCAGGGAAGCACATAAACTAACAGAAGATCGTCACCTCTCCTTCTGTTTCTCAAAAGGTCAGTTTCCCAGTCTCATTCTCATCTCTGCAGCAGACTATCTGATGCAGCCTCTCTTTTCTTCCTTGTCCCATCTCCAGTGTATCCAACAGATCTTTCTTTCCCTTTCATCAGTCATCATCTTCAGGAGATACGTCCTGGGAATCCAAAGGCTACTCTGGCCAGGGAGGCAGGTAGATTAATTGTAGATCTTCAAATCTTCCTACATACTTCCAAATCCAATTCCTCCATCTCAATCAGCCCAAGCTTTGTAGCAGACCCATTGCTATATTGTCTCTGCCCCTAGCCCCAGAGAACAATGCAGATTCAGATGAAACACCCTGCATTCCTCCCTTCTGTGGACCCAGTCAACTAACCCTTTCTAACCCATCACCATTCCTAAGTGTTAGCTCTCAATATCTAGAAACACATTCTCCTTGGGAGCCCCAATGGTCACACTCATCAGGATATGAGAAGAATTTCTTACTATTAACAAACATAAATGCCACAAGCTATTAAAAAGCTGAGAGGGTGGCACAATCAAGGAACAAACACCTACTCAACAAATATAAGACTGAATATCAGCACTTAGAATTATGATAATCCCAATCTGAGATCCACAGACACAACATAAAAAATTAAATCAATGACAGTTAGAAAAGTATGACTCCACTATCACATCAGTCTCTGAGAATTGTAACATAGCTGAAGCATAAGAAAATAACCTTAAAGCATTCTTCATGCATATGATAGAGAAACTGAGAAGGAAGTGAATAAACTCCTTAACAAGATCTATGATAATACAAACAAACTTTTGGAAGGAAATGAATGCAACAGTTCAAGACCTGAAAGTTGAAATAGAATAAAAAACAAACAAAAACAAATAATTCCTCATCCTGTCCTCCTAAAAACCTCAAAGAAATCTGGATGAGTACAACATCCACACCACTCATTAAACACAGAGAGCATGAACTGGTGTCTGCACAGAGCCTTCACCCTTACATTCCAGTCTCTTTGACACAAGAAGGTACTCTGTAGGCTATGGAAAGAGAAACCTGGAACTAACCCTGTCACAAAGCCCTCCATCTACAATCTGTCCTGCCTTCAAGATGTGCTGGGGTAATAGGATAATGGTGGCACAGAACTTGTAGGACTAGCCAGCTAATGTCTGATTTAACTTGAGGTCCATGCCAGAAAAGGAAGTCCTGGAGATTGGATAGTGTCTTAGTCAGGGTTTCTATTCCTGCACAAACATCATGACCAAGAAGCAAGTTGGGGAGGAAAGGGTTTATTTAGCTTACTTCCATATTGCTGTTTATCACCAAGGAAGTCAGGACTGGAACTCAAGCAGGTCAGAAAGCAGGAGCTGATGCAGAGGCCATGGAGGGATGTTCCTTACTGGCTTGCTTCCTTTGGCTTGCTCAGCCTGTTCTCTTATAGAACCCAAGACTTCCAGCCCAGGGATGGCACCACCTACAAAGGGCTCTACCCCCTTGGTCACTAATTGAGAAAATGCCCCACAGCTGGATCTTATGGAGGCACTTCCCCAATTGAAGCTCCCTTTTCTGTGATAACTCCAGCCTGTGTCAAGTTGACACACAAAACCAGCCAGTACAATT
>NW_022196901.1:7601431-7640791 GCF_008632895.1 Mastomys coucha | reverse complement strand
CAGAATATCCCACAGAGTT
This sequence comes from Mastomys coucha, assembly GCF_008632895.1. Classification (NCBI taxonomy): domain Eukaryota; kingdom Metazoa; phylum Chordata; class Mammalia; order Rodentia; family Muridae; genus Mastomys; species Mastomys coucha. Next base: position 7,640,772 of record NW_022196901.1, on the reverse strand, counting down.
CTTAACAATCAGTGGCTCTTCTAGCTCAAAGTTCCAAAGTCCTTCCACATCCACAGTTCTCCCCAAAACATGGTCAGGTTGTCACAGGAATACCCCACTATGCTAGTACCAATTTTGTATTAGTCAGGGTTCTCTAGAGTCACAGAACTTATGGTAGTCTCTATGTAGTAAAGGAATTTATTGATGACTTACAGTCTGTAGTCCAACTCCCAACAATCAACTCCTAACAATGGTCGGCAGCAGCTGTGAATGGAAGTCCGAGGATCCAGCAGTTGCTCAGTCCCACAAAGCAAGCATGTGAAGCAGAGAGCGTCTTCCTTCTTCCAATGTCCTTATATAGGTCTCCAGCAAAAGGTGTGGCCCAGATTAAAGGTGTGTGCCACCACACCTTCAATCCCACATGACCTTGCTTGAACTCGTAGATGTTCCAGTCTTAATCTTCTGGGATTCATAGCCACTATGCCACCACACCCTTATTCCCAGATGATCTTGAACTCATAGATCTTTCTATCTTAATCCTCTGGGATTCATAGCCACTATACCTCAAGATCTCCATGCCAAGATTCAGGTCGGAAACTTGTATCTCTCAGCCTCCAGATTAGGGCCAGGTGAGCCTTCCAATTCTGGATTGTAATTCATTTCAGATATAGTCAAGTTGACAACCAGGAATAGCCACTACAGATAGCTAAGAGACATAGAGACCAAACATGAATGGAGAAAGAGGAGGAGGAGGAAGAAGAGGAGGAGGAGGAGGAGGAGGAGGAAGAGGAGGAGGATTAAGAAGAGGAGGAGACGAAAGAAAGAAAGAAAGAAAGAAGAAGGAACAAAGAAAGAACAAAAGAAAGAAAGAGAAAATTAAAGGGAAAATATCAACAAAATTTCTAATTATATTCTGCTATATTCATAGATCTTGCCTTGCCAAGTATTTATTAGAGAAGCTTCTTTCAGCAACAGGTGGAAAGAGATTCATACCCACACCCAGACATTATGCAGGGGGGAGGGGGGAGAGAGAGAAACAGACAAGAGAGAGAAAGAGAGATAGAATTGGAGGTCTCCATTAGGTCAATCAGAGCTTGGGGACCCCTACAGAAGAGGAGAAGAAAAGATAGAAGGAGTCAGAGAAATGGAAGATACCAGGAGAACATGGCTCAGCAAATCAACTAAGTAGGGTACATCTGTGTCCATAGACACTGAAATTCCAACAAGAGGTCTGAAAAGGTCTGTAATAGGTCCTCTGCATATGACATAACAGTTACCTTGGCATTGTGAAGCTATAGTAATAAAAACCTCAAGGTGTTGGCATAAAAACAGATACACTAATGAATGAAATTAAATAAAAGACCAGACATAACTCCAAAGACCTATAGATATCTGATTTTTTTTAAATAAACAAGCCAGAAGTAGATACTATAAAAATGACAGGATCTTCAACAAATGTTGCTACTCAAACTGGATGTCGGTATGTAGAAGAGCTAAAATTAATCCATATTAATTACTTTGCACAAAAGTCAAGTCTAGTTCAATCAAAGGCCTCTTCATAAATTGACATATGCTGAAACTGATAGAATTGAAAATGGGGAGTAGCCTTGAATTCATTTGCCCAGGAAATGACTTTCTGAACAGTACACTATTTGCACAGGAAGTAAGATCAAGAGTTAATAAATGGACTTCAGAAAACTGAGAAATTTTTGCATTGCAAAGGACATTGTCATTCAGAGAAAATAGCCTACAGAATGCAAAAAGATTTTTACCAACTAGATATGTGACTGAGGACTAGTATACAAAATATATAGAGAAACCAAGAAGCTAGTTATGAGGAAAACAACCCAATTAAAAATAAGATGCAGAGTTACATAAACATGTCTCAATAGAGCAATCTCAAATGGCTAAGAAAACAAATAAATGTTCAACAGCCTTAGCAATCAGAGAAATGTCAATCTGAACTACTCTGAGTTATTATCTTACACCTGTCACAATGGCTAAGATCAATAACACAAGTGACAGCTCATACTGGCGAAGGTGTGGAAAAAAGGGAATACTCATGCTTTGCTGTTGGGAGTGCAAACTTGTATGGCCACTAAGAAAACCAGTATGGCAGTTTCTGAGGAAGATCCAAATCAGTCTGCCTCAAGATCCAGCTATACCACTCGGGCATACCCTCAAGAAAACTTCAAAACATAGAGCTCAACCTTCTTTGTTGTTTATAGTAACCAGAAATTAGAAACAACTTAGATGCCCCTCAGTAGAAGATCGGATGAGAAGTATATGGTACATTTATACAATAGATTATTACTCAAGTTAAAAAAAAAACACAAAATCATCAAATTTACAGATAAATGGATGAAGCTAGGGAAACAACAACAACAAAAAAATCCTTCTAGACCCAAAAGAAAAGTATGTTATGTGTCATTTATATCTGTATATTAGCTCTTAAATTAATGATAACCAAGCTACAATTTTTAGAACCACAGGGGTTAGGTATAGAGTAATGATCTGGGGCAAGAGGTGGATATAGATTTAGTTTGAAAGGGATACAGATAGATAATTATGGGTGATAGAAGTGAAGAACCAAGTGAGGAACTGAAGGCACTGGGGCCACAAGTATAGAAATATGGGAGAGGTTGTATAAAAACTTAATACAGTACAAGCTTCTTAAATATATACAAATATGAAGGTGATCTAAATGGAATAGCCAAACACTTTTAAAGACATAGTCCCTTCACGCAACTGGCCATCTTTTTGTCACCAAATGATCTTCCAGTATTAGAATTGGGTTACATTGAGTTGTTGTTCAAAGGGATTATATTGGAATTCCCAATAAACCAAGCCTATTTTCAAGGTTACAGATTTGTCTCCAAAAACTGATGGCAAGCCCCTTTCTGAAGACAATAGCTGTACAACTAATTGAATATGGAGTTGTGGAAGTGGTGCCTAAGTAGATCTTTCATCACAAATATCTGATATCTTTGGTAACAGAAGGTACCCTGATACCCTACCAAAAGAAAAATATAAACACCAACCTAGCCAAAATCCCTTTGATGTATAATGATGTCCTGTCTGTAATTTATGTTTGTGCAATAGGAGCACAGTTTGTGGGAGTAATCAACCAATATCTGATTTGACTTAATGTCCATTCCATAAGATGAATTTAACACTAGACCTTGATGTATGACCATTATATATATATATATATATATATATATATATATATATATATATATATAAAAGAGGTATAAATTCAACAAGTTTCAAAATAAATGCAATACTAAATATTACCACAATATGACACATTTTGCTACTTTAGAATTTGTATTTTTAAATAAAGACTGTAGTCAATAGGCCATCTGGAGGAGGGCTACTAAGATGTGGTAATATTCAAAATCCTGTGTACAACATGAAAACTTACTCAGGTGAGGTCAAAATCATACAAAAAGAACTTTTATTTAAATTTTATTGTCTATTTTCTCAAAGTTCTCTGGTTAGAAAATACAAAAGCTATTAAACTTATTTTCAAGTAAATGGAAGTTTTTGCATAGTCCCATTTTCTTTTATGACAGTATCCAAGAGAAAAATCAAGGTGAGTCTATCACTGAAGGAAACACGAAGTCTCTTAAACACCTTCTTTCAGCTGTTTCCCAAGTCACAAACTTACCATCACAAAAATGGAAGAATAATTATCAAATACTCTAATTGTCTTGACATTTATTTACTTTCCTTTCTGAAGGCAATTGGACCTCACTGCTAGAATTGAATTTTTTCATTTTTAGTGTAGGTGATAAAAAAATGTTTTGATATTTATATTGAATTCTGTCTTTCTATGAAGGGACTTTAGAACACAAAACATAATTTAATGTCAGATTTTAAATTAAAGTTATCATTTTTAGAAAAATCATGAAGCAAAAGTGGAAAAATCCACAATGAATGAAGAATTTGTTAAGATTCTTAGTTTATTTCTAATTTGGTTTATATTTCAAATGAATAGGATTAAATCAATACTTTGTTTTAATTTATTTTTTAAATTCACGTTAAGTTCTAGTCACTGCTCCCCTCCCTCCTCTCTTCCCATTCTCACCCTTACAAATCTCGACCCCTTTTGCCTCCTTCCCTTCTCCTGAGGGAAGGAGAGGGCTTTAATCTATCACGTATGAGCACCTCCACTCAAATCTACCTATCATACCCACAACATCTCCCCGTAGTACTTTGACCAGTTGTACAAAACGATATCCTAATAGGAATACAATTATTGAGTTCAAATTCTCTGGGAAATATAGTTCTTTAGAAGTACTTGTTATTCTTTCAGAGGACCTGGGATCAATTCTCAGGCTTTGGTTCCCAGTACTCACAAGATGCTCTTATTTGCCTATTAAGTCCAGTTTCAGGGGATGTGACACTCTGTTAGACTTCATGAGCACACGGCATATGTGCATGTCTACATGTATGTATGTATACTGCATGCATGCACGTAAAATAAAATGTATAAATCTTGACCCTCACCCTTTTAAGTTATTCAATTTAAGTAGTTCATTTAAATTACAATTTTTTTTTTTTTTTACTTTGTAATTTTCTGCCTGGTATCATTTCAAGGTCATGTCCAGACTACTTTTTTTTCTCTGCAGTCCAGCGATTTCTGTGTGTATGTTGGTGACAATCTTTCTACATGCAGCTCTAGTCATTTTTTTTCTATGACACATGTACCAAAGAATGCCAGTTAGTACTTAATCACAGATAACACATTCAATGACAGATAAATAAAACTGTGCAAAACCTGCCTGTCAATGCTGTCAGGTTTTGTATATAGCCACTTTCCAGAAAAGGGCAAAGGACTAAGACAGAGCCAACAAAGTTATCAATGCAGCAGTGGAATTCGTCCATTCTGTTTACTCTTACTCATGAATTGAACTCATAGCAAAAACATTGAAAAATTAATTGACAATATTATATTTCATTATTTCTAAAATAGTAGCCCCACAACTGGTACTTATTATGCAAGCAGTAAATTTTCATTGTTTTGCCTTGAATAATTGAGTGAAAAAGTCTATGTTAATACCATATAAATAAAAAGAATGTCCGTTTTGCAAATGACGACTCTTCTCCCTCGCAGCTAAGAAGCACTGAGTAGAGCTTAGGCCTATTCAGGAATGACCTCATTCTACGCTGTTTTGTTCCTTCCCTGTTCTCCCTATCTTAGAGCTTTTATATTTCCATTCCCAGGACTGAATGCTTTACTCTGATTGGCAGGAAGATGGGGAAGGAGGACTTACAGTCCATGGCCACAACTGATTGCATCCTCTGGAGTTGAGGTTATGAAATTGGAAGCTACCTTCACGAAGCAAAAACCCCAAGGTAATTGCCATGTTCTGTAAGCCTTCCTCCTGTTTGGAAAACAGAAATAAACAGGGCATTTTCCTATGCACTTACTGTATTTACCAATGCAATGCATGGGGTATATTTTGCCAGTTGACATTACTTTAGTAAGTTATTATTATATGGTCAACACCTGCCCCATAAATATAGAATAGAGAAGTTATATTATATTTGTGTTTGGTGAAATGAAGTGTTACTCAAACTCTGATGTGGTTAAGACCTTTTGTGTTCTCTGTATTTATGGATGCTACATACCACTTAACATATACCAATTTGGTGGGCAAACAAGTTTGACTCAAAGTTCAACTTTATATGATCTCTGTGACCGGAGATGGGTCATTCAGTTTTTAATGTATAGGTTCAAATAAGCTGGAATTCTAAATATGTTTAGATTTTTGATGTTTCTTGCTAACCAGCTAAATAAGTGTATTGAATAAAAGACAAACTTGGGTACTAAATTAATGAAATTTACTCTTAAAAGCCCAAGAAACTATCAGGGGTTCATTTCAAGATTAGAAACATTTTACAGAAGTGTGGTTGGAACAGCCTGAACCTTATATTTCTCTAAAACAGCATGATGTCATGGTGAAACAGGCCAGAAGCCAGAGATGCCTGAATTTGTATTTCTTCTATTCAATGTGGCTGACTCTTTTACATGTAACACACTGAAACAACTTCCTTATTTGAAATTATAAACTCTGTGATGTCAAATTGTTAATAATGTTTCTCAAACTATGCTTGTGACCTTCTTGGGGGATTAAAAAGATGCCCCATTTATTCTCCATTTCCACATCTCAAATAAATAAAACTGATGTAATGTTCAATAATTAGAGAGATTTTCCTAGGCACAAAGGAAAGAAAAATGTTATCAGATGGAAACATGGTCAAAATTTGTCCTGTGGAGGAAACAAATGTTTTTGAATTGGACAACAGTTTGACTGCTCCACTGAAGGTCTAACAGTCTGAAGACCTCCCAGCCAGGGCAACAGATCAGCAGCTTCTCTGCCCTCTGAAGAGCCCCCAGTTGGAAGGCCCCACAGGTGGTCTGCTATAGCCAAGTCTGCAGGCCTACCAGGAGACTAGCAGCAACCCAGGAACAAAAGAGGCACACTCCAGACAGTCACCCAGACCAACAAACACCAGGGATATCCAGATGGTGAAAGTCAAGCCCAAAACCATAAGCAACAGAAGCCAAAATAGTTGGGCATCATCAGAACCCAGTTCTCCCACCAAAGCAAGCCCTGAATACACCAACACACCTGAATTTCAGGAATCTGTCCTAAAATCCTATCTCGTGAAGATAATAGTCTTTAAGGAGGATATCAATAACTCACTGAAAGAATACCTAAAAATAGAAGTAGAAATAATAAAGAAAACACAAATGGAGGTAAACCTGGAAATGGAAAACTTAGAAAAGAGGTCAGCAATTACAGAGGTAAGTATTACCAACAGAATACAAGAGATAGAAGAGAGAATCTCAGATGTAGAAGATACCATAGAAGAGATTGAAACAACTGTCAAAGAAAATTCAAAACATTTTCCAAAGCATCCAAGAAATTCAGAACACAACGAAAAGACCATATCTGAGAATAGTCAGAATAGAGGAGAATGAAAATTCCCAGTTCAAAGGACCTGAAAATGTCTTAAAAAAATCATAGAAGAAAACTTCCCCAACTTAAAGAAAGAGATGACCATAAAGGTACAAGAAGCTTATAGAATACCAAGTAAATGGAACCAGAAAAGAAAATCTCATCACATAATAATTAAAACACTAAATGCACAGAGCAAATAAAGAATAGTAAAAGCTGCAAGGGAAAGGCTAAGTATCATACAAAGGTAGACCTATCAGAATTACACCAGACTTCTCAACAGAGACTGTGAAGGCCAGGAGAGCCTGGTCAGAGGTCATGCAGACTCTAAGAAATCTGGATTTTTACACTTTCATTATCATTATGTTTTTATGCTCTTATGCAAATCTGGAGCTGTAATTCCATTAAACCATCATACTTTTCTTGCCACTTGACCCTGGTAACCATCATTTACCTTTTGTTTATAGGTGAATGTGACAAGTTTAGATGACTTGTTTAAGTGGATTATGCTGTGCTTGTAGTGTGTATGTGTGAGTGTGTGTGTGTGTGTGTGTGTGGTGCATTTGTGCATCACATGTGTGTATTTGGATGCTAAAGGTTTCTGAGACTATTTCTCTCAGATTTTGCTGGAACACATAGCTCTTTTTAGGCTAAGTAGTCAAAGAAGCATGGGATCTACTTGTTTCTATGCCAGACATAGGAAATATATGTGAATTTCCATGTCTGGCTTTTAAATTGGAACTGGGGTTCCAAACTCAGGTCCACAGGACTGGTCTAGAAAACATTTTACCCATGGAATTATCTCTCCTGCCATGCTTTTCCTTTTGTGACCGGCCTATTTCACTCAGAGTAATATCTGCAACCCTCATCCATTCTATTGTTATTGATAGAATTTCCTTTGCACTTGTGCATGAGTGCATGTGTGCATGTGTGTGTGTGATATATGTATATGAATACCAGAAGTTTTTTCTGTGTGTTTTTTTTTTTTTTTTTTTTTAGACTGATTCTCATAGATCTTGCCGGAGCTCATAGTTCTTGTCAGGCTGTGTGTGTAAGTATGTGTATGGTGTGTCCAAAGTCAAGATCCAAAGTAAATGATCTTTTCATTTGTTCTCTGCATTATTTTTTGACACATGGTCTCCCACGTAACTTTGAGCTCAAAGTTTTGGCTATACTGGGTGACCAGTAACTCTCATGGATTTATATAGCTCGTGTACTGGCTGGTTTTGTGTCAACTTGACACAAGCTGGAGTTATCACAGAGAAAGAAGCTTCAGTTGAGGAAATACCTCCATGAGGTCCAACTGTAAGGCATTCTCTCAATTAGTTATTAAGGGTGGGAGGGCCCATTGTGGGTGGTGCCATCCCCAGGCTGGTAATCCTGTGCTCTATAAGAAAGCAAGTTGTGCAGCCCAGGGGAAGCAAGCCAGTAAGCAGCATCCTTTCATGGTCTCTGCATCAGATCTTGCCTGCAAGTTCCTGCCCTGTGTGAGTTCCTGTCCTGACTTCATTTGGTGATAAACAGCAATATAGAAGTGTAAGCTGAATAAACCCTTTCCTCCTCAACTTGCTTCTTGGTCATGATGTTTGTGCAGGAATACAAACCCTGACTAAAACAGGCCTCTTCAGTGATGAGGTTATATAAGGATGCCATTCCATTCTGCTTTTTACATAGGTTCTAGGGAATTTAATTCAGGTCTTCAAATATTAATTGAAACACTTTCAATACCAGACTAACCCGTATAACTTCTTAAAGCTGTGTATAGTATAAATTATTCCAGCTATCTAAATACCAGGTTTTAGTCTTTCATGTATCTGTTGGTGGACATGTTGTTTGATCCCTATTTGAACTAGTTTGTTTTAGCTGAGTTTATATGTGATATACAAAATGTGTATACAATATGGTTATTATATAATATGGTTGGATATTTATGATATAATTGATATAATTCCTCATAAGATATTGTCATTCTTATGGCTCAATATTTCTGAATAACATTTTAAATAAACTTTTACACCTATATATCAAATTATTTAAGTAGGTTACAATAACTTACTTATTATCTTTCTAACATGAAATTCTGCTGGATTTACTTTTGTGTAAGTAAATAAAACTTTACTTCTTTCCCTTAAGCATTTCCTATATGACATGATTATTCAGTATTATGTAGCCTACTAACATTTATGTCTGATATTTAACTATTTTGAGCAAGTTCTTTATGTATTAATAAAAAATACACATGTCGCTAACATGTTCTTGCAAACTAAATTTACACAGATATAAGAATATGGGGTCAATTGTAGCACCAGAACCCTTGTAATAACTGTCATGTCTGTTGACCCCTGAAAGCTTAGTAATAGATATTAGTTGGTATATATGGATGTGTTATGACTCTACAGTTTTCTGAGAGAAAGAGATTACATCAACATGGTCTGAATTTAAGAATTACAATATGCCTAGATTTTACTTCTATTATAATTGTGATGAATTACTTAATTCAAAGATCACTATGGATTCAAGAGAGTTTCATTGTTAGTGACTTCCATGTGTGGAAATCATCTGTCTGTTATTTCCTCAAGGCCTTTAAAACTAAACCTCAGTCCACCATGAGCTACTGCTGATGCTTAGGTTGCAAACTTTTGTTCAGAGGAACATTATGCTCCCTGGTGTCCTCATTGAGATGACAACAGAAGGTAATTAAGAACAAATAAGTAATATAAATATAAATAGAAAGCTTTAGTAGAGAAGAGAGTTCAGTAATTATGTTTTTAAAATTAGAATATTTATTTTTCTCTTTATGTACATGTTAACATTGTATAAGATGGGAATTGTTAGATTTATAATTACAATTTGGCCTTAATGCTGTAAGGAGATACATCTGGACTTAATTAAAACACATGTGTTTTAGCTGGAGACACTGGACCTAGAACAGGACAGCTTAACAGTATATCTTAGGGTCGTGCCCATGGGGAAAGGAAGACTGTATTTTTATTACTACACCATATTGAATATATTAAAAGCCACTTGTAGCCTATGGGGTAAATTATATCTCTTCTGTTGCACAGGGTTATGGTAGGACCAATAGCATACGTACCTTCCTGCAACAGATGTCAGTGTATATGTTCTAGGTCAGCCTTACCATATTGTCTATTGCCTTAATGAGTGTCACTGTCCCAATCATGTTAATGCACATGCTCTCCTGACACGTAACCTAGGCACCTAGGCATGCTGAAGTGAAGAATGGCACATCATCCAAAATCATTTATTCTTACTCTAATAGTCTAGAGTCTTGAGTGACCTATTATGCTCTCTCCCTAAACGGAGTCCTATTACCTGCAACAAATCCAGTTTACTGTCCTGAGAAAAAGATCTGAACTGACAAAGATAGCTGATGAGCTAATATATGCCTCAATGTCAATAAAGCCCATATAGCTTCTGAATGTTTTTACATCTCCACTGTCACCGCAAGGAAGAATTGATCAGATATAGAGATCATAGAGGACTGGCAGAGAGAAGTGGGAGAAAACTATATGTCACTTGAATGGCTTTCATTTACAATTTGTCCTGGGGATATAGAAAATCATACCAAGAAGGAAAAATGTGCTTTGAAATTATTAGAAGATGAATTTTGTTATTTCTCATTAACTCATATTGATACAAAAAGCTATACTTAGGAGACCGAAAAGATGGTCCAACTGTTAAGAGCCCATGCTGCTCTTGCTGAAGACCCAGGCTAAGTTCTTAGAACTAAATGGAGGCTCACAGCCACCTGTAACTCCAGTTTCAGGATATCCATTTCTTCCCTCCATAGGCACCAAAACCACCCATGCATATAAAATTACAAACCAAAGAAGTTACTCAGTGGTAAATTGAAATTTTACTTTATTAAGCCAATTAGAAAAGTAACAAAATTGAGTGCATTAAACTCATCACTGTTTTGAAGTGATATATCATGGAGGTAAACACCACAAGCTTTCATAGTACTGTGGATTATGAACCATGTTGCTTTTTCCATGCTTTCAGCTGGAGCAAAACACTGCATGTTTTCGAGGTTTTGAGTTTGTTGGATTAGGAGCAGAGCATCCTGCCTGTACTCACAGAGAGCCTGCATCAGAGTAAATAGGTGTGGGCAGAAAGAGTACATGATTCACTGTTTACCTGACTTCAAAAGACACGTCTTCTCCCTCAAAGGCCATCATTGTTCTTTGAAAGTAAATCTTCTGACTAAACAGTGTTTTAAGTTGCCTAATTATATTGGCTTGAAGTACAGGAGCAGAAAGAGAAAATGAACAGCAAATATGCCTTAGTACATTGTTAATGGGGAAAAATATTTTCTTAAACAGCGTACATCATAGATTAGAATTATTTTCTAAGTAGTAAACTCCATAGGCTTCAAAAGTAGTATATATATATATATATATATATATATATATATATATACTAACTGAGTATAATTTAGGAATATTAGTATTCCTAAATTGATATAATATATATATCGATTTAATGTAACACAATTATTTTAATACTGTAGATATTTTTCCAATGTCCTATTCCTACAATGATTAAAGATTATTTAACCATTGCCTCATTCAATTGTATATAATGAAGGATGTGGCCTTTTAGACAGCATATCTTCCTTAAGGAATCTGAAATTTCCTCTCATTTTGCTTTTCTAATGAATAGCTAAATAATTGACTTTACAAACTGCTTAGGTATGGTAAAATGAATGCTAACACTAACTGAATATAGCCTTGATCTTCCTTCCTGCTTTCCTTCCTTCATTTCTTCTTTTCTTCCTTCCTCTCCCTCCCACTCTTGCCCTTTCCCTTCCTTCCTTCCTTTGTTAGTTCCTTCCATCCTTTCGTCTTACTTTCCTTCATACCTTCCTTCTTTCCTTATTTTTTGTATCAAATACTCTTGCAAGCAAGTTCAATCTCTTGTGGCTTATCATCATGAAGAATAGTTGGTTTGTGCTGTCTGAATATCTAGAATTCTGTAGAGTGGATAATAAACCAGGGAACGGGTCTTGTTAGTACTTTTCTCTTTCAGGGTAGGAAGCAAAATAAATGGGCTATGCATGTATTAAGAGGAACTGGGAAAAATAAAGATATAAACTTATAAAGACAATTTCTTTTATTCCTACTGAAAATTTCTCATTTCAAGAATGTAAAGTGTTTTGGAAATTGTTGCATATGAAGCTATAGTAGCTCACCATAACTTCTCTGAGATATTTTCAATAAAATTCTGCCATGAAAAAGGTTAAATAAACTTTGTAGGAACTTTAAGACTTGACTATGTGATTCGGTTATATTCAGAAATAAGACTATAGACTTAAAGTGGATACATTTTAGCCAACTCATTCTATGAGCCAAGCTAATCATCTGGTTTTAATGAGCCTCTTTTGAAATGCAAAAATTTTAATGTTTGCTTTGGGGAACTATAGTTTTATTGCTTATATTAGACATCTGTTAAGCAGTAACTAAGAGCTAGTAATTGCCCAATAGAGCAATGACAGAGTGCTAGTCTAACTCAGGCTGAAGTGTGAAGGACTACTATTGTTCATGATAAGAAAGGTTTTGTATTCCATTAATACTTTTCATAAAGGCTTGAAATTATCCAAGTATGCTATACATAACATGAATTATCTATTGATGTCTTTATTTGGAAATATTCCATTAATTTCAAATATTAAAAATCAAAACAGGAATATGTAATAATAAACTAGGAAATTGGGGATATCTAATCACAACCTGATGTCTTGATTCCTGTTGTCAACTGCATGGACCTCATTATATTGAAATGGTTTATAAATCTCAAAGGCTAGTGGTTGCCATTTTAGTAACCTTTCTTCCAGGAAAAGAAAGACTCTTTTGGCAGTGGTTAGTGATAGTGGAGGAAGAATAATTTGCTACTGAATATGTGGTATCACTGATAATATTTAAATACTCCAGTGGATGGCCTTGAACCCATGTACTCATGGTCAACTGAAGCTGGACTTAGTGAGTTATTGAAAAAATAAAGACATGAGTTTGGTACAAAAGGTGAGTTAGGAGAACATGAAGGTATTAGAGGGGTAAAGTGTGTGGTAAATATATTTACATTTCATTTTATATAAGTAATAAACAATAGAAACTAAAGAAAACTTTAAAACAAACTTCTTATGTTTAAAATTGTAATAAGAACAGGATGTACTTACATGAGTCAGTAATGTCAAATCTCAGGATATTAATACAGGAGAAATTCTATGATTGTGAGACAATTCTAGGCTTCAACGGTAGTGCCAGGCAAGCCAAATCTGTGTAGAAAGACCTATTTTCAAGACTTAAAAAATATCAAATGTTATGATAATATTTGCAGGCATTTGACAAAATAAAGGGACATGAGAGAATTTCTAATTAATCAATCTATAAAAATTCACAGAATGGATTGCAGAGCCCCTTTTACCTTAGGAATTCCTCAAAGCTTCTTTGACTTGAAGAATACTAGATGAATTAGACTAAATTAATACACTTAATTCAGCTCATTATTTAAATGACAAGGTCAATTTTGAACTCATTTTAGGGATACATATAAAGCTGTGTAAATATAAAGTGATAACTGAAAAATACATATAGTATGGAATATGTTAGATCTATTTTATTGAAATGACTTATCGCACATCTGTTAAGACAAGCCAGCCTATACATGATTTAGATATATATTACCAGTATATGATAGATCTTATATGAAACACTAAAAAATAAAAAAAATAAAAATTTACTTCTTGTACATGAAAACAATTTTCATTATAATTTTTGGTTTAAAATGTTTATTTTTCCATGTAAGTATTTTGCTACCTTGTAGTACTAATCGAAAATGCTTACTTAAGCCAGGTCAACAAACTCTCATTTTGGATAACGTACATATTAGTCAGGATCATAGTGTATATTTAGCAACTATCTTTCTGGATCCACTCATGTAAATACAAGCAGAAGAGAATGACTAGGAATTATCAAGTATGAAAGCATCATCAGTCCTTTGAAAGGAGTCCCTCCAACACACCCACACACCAACTCTTGAGCCTTTTTCAATGACCTCATGCATTTTATTTAAAAACTGTTTCCTAGCTTTGAAAGAACTTCAATCTTAAACTTCTGAAAGACATATATTTTTAAAATTATTTATTTATTTTATGTATATGAGCACACAGTCACTGACACACCAGAGGAGGGCATTGGATCACAATTACAGATGGTTGTGAGCCACCATGTGGTTGCTGGGAATTGAACTCATGACCTCTGGAAGAGCAGTCAGTGCTCTTAACCACTGAACCATCCCTCCAGCCCTGAAAGACACATTTTGATGTCTTATTTTGCAACAATATCAAATTCATTACTGAATTTTATACAAATATTGTGTGAGTGTATTATCTTGATAATTTATTTGATCATTAATTAATAAATTCTAAAGTTTATTCTTTGTTTTGACTACTGTGCATGATTCTGAAATTGACAAAGGAGTGTAGGTGAATTTTATTTTATTTTATATTTTTGGAGACAGGCTTTCTCTATATAGCCCTGGCTGTCCTGGACCTCACTCTATAGACCAGGCTGAGCTCGAACTCAGAAATCCGCCTGCCTCTGCCTCCCAAGTGCTGGGATTAAAGGTGTGCGCCACCACCACCCAGTGTGTAGGTGAATTTTTGATGAGTCAAACTGATTTCCATTTGGATATATCTACAGAAATAATACAGCTGGGTCATATAGTGTTTCCACTTATAATTTTTAAAAATTCATACATTTTTCTATAATATCTGTAACTAATTTAAGTTCCCTGAAATAGACAAGAGGGCTTTCCTTGGGAGCCTTTGAAAGACTTGTTATCTTTTATTTTATTGGCTTATTTTACCTTCATTTTATTATAATCACTTTGAAAGACCTCTCTTTGAGGCTTTTTATTTGCATTTCCTTGATGATCAGTTGAACATTATCTCAATTACGTGTTATACATTTTCATATTGTATTTAAAAACTATCTGGTGTCTGTTCCCATTTTAAAATATGATATTGCTATTGAATTTGTTTTTTTTTGTTTTTTTGTTTTTTTGTTTTTTTTGTATTTTGGTTATTAACAGTCTGCCAGTTACATGGCTTGCCACGCTCATCTTATGCTCACTAAGCTGCCTTTTTGTGTTAATAGTTGTTTCTTTTGCTGGGCAGAAGCTTTCCTATTGATGAAAGTCTATCTACCTAGGGACAAATCTCGGAGAGCTACAGTTATGGGTGATGTAAGCTGCCCAACATGGGTGTTGGGAACTGAACTTGGATCCCGTGGAAGAACAGCAAGTGCTCATAACTGCTGAGCCATTTCTCCAACCTTATTATTTTTACATTGTAAGTCTTCTACTTAATACTTGAAGTAACTTTCAGTTGATATGTTTTATTTGGGAGCCAATTTATTGGGATATATCCTGGCCTTTGCTTGAACACACAGTATTTTTATCATAGCTGACTGAGTATCTTTTGCATACTTAGATTACAGGCATATGACATCAGGCTCACTTGAGTTGATATTTATATTTATTATTAGAACATTATGTAGGTTCATTCTTCCGCATGAGACTACTCAGCTTTTCCAACCCTGTTTATGACAGAACCAGTTTTTCCTTGTAATGTTTCTTGTCACTTACAGATAAGATTAAGTGACTCTAAATGTATGGCTTGATACATACTATAACCAGCTAATGATATGATTCTCTTGCCATGCATTTATGTTCTCTCTGTGTGTCCGCATGTGTGTGTATACATGTGATAATGACCACATAAGTATGTTGAAACATCAACTCATATAAATAATATCTATTATTTTAAATATATTATTTTTATGTACATGTGTGAGTGTCTGCATGGATATATGTATCTGAGAATACTTGGTACTACATAGACAAGGAGAGGGACTGAGACCTCTTGAGGCTGAAGTGTCATACCATGTTGTGTTGCCTTATATACGTACTGGTAATGGAACCCAAATTCTCTCATAGCAGAACCCCTAAAAAACACTTAACATTTTAAAAAAGAAATTTCAAATTGGTAGGTTTTAATATATATTCCATTTAGTAATAACATATTTTGTCACATTTTATAAGTAATTTACTAACTTTGAAGTGTATACTTCCCAGAAAAATACCTATTTTAGTGTCTCAACTCCTCATTTTCCTTGTTCCTCCAGATGGGCAGTAGTGCGGACAAGTGTCTGGGCTACTTGCCCATTCATTCTGTGGTCCCCTCCTATCATTTTCTTTCCTTGACTCAGTAGTGAGCATGGGTTACAGGGTGGTAAGCTGTCTTCCAGATGCTGGGCACAAAGAAATGTTTCCACCACTTTAGTCATCAGGATTCCCCTCTGTGGTCAGACCTGTATGGAAAAAGAAGAAAATGCCTTTACACTGATAACAGTCCTTAAACTACTTTCTTTCAAAGAGTAGACCACCACAATCAGACATCCAAATGTGTACTCTGAGTCAGACAGTGGCTATCATGCGGTGGGGAGGGATTCCCTACACAGGTACCCAATCTATCCATAGACACCAAACATTTCCAGACATGGATATGGGTGGCCAAGTTTTATTTAGCTTCCTGATGTTTTAGTTTTATTTGGTGACTCTTCTGACCACTCTGGAAATCATGGATATATGATCTATAAATAATACAGAGCAAAGCAGACCAAGTTTGTCACCATGAAGTAGCTTTTATCAGACAAGTTGAAAAAACCTAAAATAGACAAGCCTCTAGACAGACTATAATTAACCTCATCTAAAGGTGTAATGTGGGGTTTAGTAGAAAAAGGGGATCCTATCTCATTGGGAAAATAGAATCTATTCCAAACACAGGTGGTAAATTCTAACTGCATAGGATATCAATACCCTGTCAGTGTATGACACAGGGAGAAAAGAAAAAAACCAAAACCCCAAAACCAAAAACCAAAACAAAACTCAGTATTTGTTTCAGGGAGAGGAATGTGCAGCTGCATGGCTTTTTGCCAAATTAGAGAGCTACTAGGATAGATACAGAAAATAATGCTCATCTTTGATTATAGCTGACATTGTGATAAACTTGTATCTAACTTGGCAATTGTTAATATTTTAGTGTACTAATATTTAATCAGGATAAAGAAAGAGTAACTGGAGATCTTGAGTAGAATTAAATTCTATGAGAAAGTGTTGCCTGTAGTTTTTCTGCTACCACTTTTGCTCCCACTGGAGACTCTTTAATCTGTGGATAAGCGACACACACAGAGTTTGTTCCTCTCCAACTTGCCTTTGTGGCACAATTGTTGGGCACTACTATCTCCAACGTGGAAAAGTATGCCCATATCAATTACTTAACTCAGTCTCTTCCACCTCTCCTAAACTTAGTGGCTAATCCCATCTGGTTCCTGCCAAACACCCATGTCTACTCACCTGCAGACGTGGCCCCATGCCCTGGCTCCTCCTCACATGGCTGCTGCATAGTGCATATTCCCAAACCTGGTGGAAAAACTGTCCTTCCTTCTCTCCTTCCACTCAGGAACATAACTCCTATATCTACCTTCGCCCAGTTATTGATTCACAGCTTACTTTACTGACAAATCTATAACCACTTGGGGAACAGGACTTTGGCATCAGAACCTCCTCTTACAAGAAAGCATTTAAAAAAGAGACAAGTGAGATTATGAAGATCAAGGACATAGCAAATGGAAGAAGGAAAGACAAAAAATAAGCAGGACTTGGCCTGAGAAAATACAAGTCACATGGCTTGGATGAATGAGTATTTATTCAAGGCAATATGAATCCTACAAGCCTAGACCTGCTTTACTATATAGCAAGACAATGTTTTGTAGTTTATAGAAAGGTGAATGGAATTGGATTTCTCCCTGTTAAGTTTCAGTAATGAATTCCCCTAGGTAGTTTATCTAGGAGACCACCAAATACAGAGGGCTGAATCTAGAGAATAGAGAAATTACAAAAATTGTTAAGGGTTAAAAATCTTCATTTTGTTCAATGTGGTCTGGCATCCAACTTGAAGCACAAATAGCCTCTTGCCTTTGTTTTGTTCATCCACCCTAACTGACAAAATATATTCCATAACTGGCATATATGGTCTTTTTATGTTCTACATGAATTCTCTTCTTCAATCATCAACCACATGGTAATATATGATTACTGATTGCTCAACAATATACTATTGCAGTACAATACAATGATGCATGGCATGCATTTCTTTCTCTCAGAATGATGGAGATCACAGCTATTGTCTTAATTTATAATCACAAATTCAAAATCCCCATTATGTTTTTAAATTTGTACACAGCTCCTAGGCATCAGAATAAATCAGCACATATACATATATTTTTCTGAAACTACCTGAAAGTTCTGTGTGAATAAGTCTTGGAAAAAATGATTTTAATATCTGTGTTTATGAGAACTACAAATCATGCATTAGTAGTAGTTGCTCTGCTGGAAAACCTTATCCTCCTTTTCAGTTTGATATAACCCAGAGAAAACACATCTAAATGTTTTATGAAGACATATAATTTCTTAAGTTAAGTTTATTTAAAATATGTGATGGCTACACCTAACAATTTCAGATATGGAGCATCACTTTGATGTTACCAGCGATTCATTTGGTCACTTTGTTTTCTTTCTTTCCCTTTGTCCTCTTTGTTGATCATTTAAATTTTCTGTTTGAATTAACAATCAACCTTGTATCTGCTGATGTAAATACATACATTATCACTGTGGCCACAATAAGACACTTTAGGTAGGAGACTATAGAGATAAACTGTGGCTTAGTTCTTGTCCAACAAACAGAATCAGTTTTAAAAAAAAAAAAAAAAAACCTCTAACGGTTCTTTTTGTCCACAGTGCTGAGCTCTGGCAATGTTAGCTGGGTTGCAAAACATTCCTAATAAGTGATTATGGAACTGTAAGTACCCTTAAAAATGTTATTTGAAATCTTTAAGATTTCTACATTAAACTCTATCACTTATCTATCTGTATGTATATGATGTATATGTATACACACATGCACGTGTATATGTATATGTACACACACAAACACAAATACACATGCATGTGTTTCATTTGATGAAATACTTCCATAAGATTTTAACTAGTTATCAATAGGGCAGGCCCCAGCCCATTGTGGGTGGTGCCATTCCTGGGTTGACAGTCTTGTGTTCTATAGGGAAGCAGGTTAGGCAAGATGCCTGAAGCAAGTCAATAAGTAGCCTTCATCACCTCTGCATCAGCTTTTGCTTTCAAGATCCTTCCCTGTTTGAATTCCTGTCCTGATGTCCCGCATTGATTGTCCCATTTTAATCAAAGTAAATATACATAAATGTAATCTAGGCCAGGCAGTGGTGATACACGCCTTTAATCCCAGCACTTGGGAGGCAGAGACAGGGGGTTTTCTGAGTTTGAGGCCTGCCTGGTCTACAGAGTGAGTTCCAGGATAGCCAGGGCTACACAGAGAAACCCTGTCTCAAAAAAACAAAAAACCAAAAATAAATAAAAAAAAAATAAATAAAAAATAAGAAAAAGGTAAGTTAGCAAAGTAATCTAGCAAAGAATGGACATTGCATAAAGCATGGCCTTGTTTTCTTTTGTATTTGATTACATTTATGTCTCAAAATTACCTATGATTATATGTATATAGGAAACATGGTTATTCTTTAAAATCTAGAGAAGATTAAGAAAGAAATAATGCAATAAGACTTCTAATTGTATGTCTTTAAGATGGGATTTTTACAGTTGTTAGTGCTTACCAGGACAATTTTGGATTTTCTGCCATCACTTCTAATAATTTTGTCTGGCATTGCATAGGTTGAACAAACGCCTCTGGGGTACAGCATCTCAAATGTGAAAGAGCAGAGAAGGCTTCCCTTGACTTTTCCCATATGGGGTAATTTCAAGTAAACAGAGCTTCACTTATGTTGAAATTTATTGGATAACATACAAATTAAGCATCCAAACTTTTATTGTAAAACTAACATTTTATAAACTATTATGTCTTCTTGGTTTAACCACTTCATCATGCTATGATCAATGATTTTGAAATATAATAGCTTCTTTCTGTAGGATGTACTGTATCTTTTCCCTTTTCTCACTTTGTCCATTGGGAATACACTGACTAAAGTGACTTTTTAAAACAACAAAACAAGCACACATACAAAAATCCTTTTATATTTTTAAGGACAATTTAGACAAGAACATCAGAGAATGTGAGTATAAAATGTTTTACTAGAAATTCTGTTTTAAATGGTCTATTTATTTCTATAAAACTCTTGATCTTTAAATGACCTAAATGAACCTTTAAAAGTCAACAATTTTTCCATAAAATTTTTAATTCATCTAAGCATGGTGTCACGTACTTTTTAATCCTAGAACTCAGAAGGCAAAGACAAGTGGATCTCTGTGAGTTCAAGGCCAGTTTGGTCTACCGAATTGTTTCCAGACCAGTCAAGTCTGTGTACTAAGACTTGTCTCAAAATATAAAAGGAAGAAAGAAAAAGAAAAACATTTACTTTTACTTATATTTAAAAAATTTTTTATTCTTTAACCTTTTTTCACACTCCAGACTTTAACCTCTTTCCAGTCCACCCTCTAACTGTCCCACATCCCCCAAAATTCTACCAGGCAATTTCCACAGCTGATAAGCAACTTCAGCAAAGTGGCTGAATATAAAATTTAACAGGCTGAGAAAGAAATTAGGGAAATAACACACTTTATAATAGTTATAAATAATATAAAATTATATTGGGGTAATACTAACCAAACAAGTGAAAGATCTATATGACACGAGCTTATTTACATTTTAAATAACAAATTTCTTTTATTAGATGTTTTCTTTATTTACAATATCAATTTTCCCAGGTTCCCTTCCAAAAAAAAAGAAAAAAAGAAAATTAAATTAAAAAAACAAAAGCTAAAACAATTCCCTTTTCCCTCCACCCTCCCGCTGCTCAACATCCCACCCCCTCCTGCTTACTGGCCCTGGGATTCCCCTACACTGGGGCATAGAACCTTCACAGGGCCAAGGTCCTCTCCTCCCACTGATGACTGACTTGGCCATCCTCTGCTATACGCATGCTGCTGGAGCCATGAGTCCTACCATATGTAGGAGTTTTAGTTCCTGGGAGCTCTGAGGGTACTAGTGAGATCATATTGTTGTTCATGCTAAGGGGCTGCAAACTCCTCAACTTCTTGGGTCCATTCTCTAGCTCCTTCATTGGGGACTCAGTCCAATGGATGTCTATGAGCCTCTACTTCTGCATTAGTCAGGTACTGTCAGAGACTCTCAGGAGACAGCTATCTCAGGCTCCTGTCATCCAGCACTTGCTGGCATCCACAATAGTGTCTAGATTTGATGGTTGAATATGGGAAGGATTCCCAGGTGGAACAATCATTGAATTGACCTTCCTTTAGTCTCTGCTCCATAGTTAGTCTCTACAACTCCTTCCATGGGTATTTTGTTCCCCCTTTTAAGAGGGAACCAAGTATCTACATTTTGGTCTTCCTTCTTCTTGAGTTTCTTATGGTTTGTGGTTTGTACTTTGTGTATTCCTATCTTCTAGGCTAATATCCACTTATCAGAGAATGCATACCATGTGTGTTTTTCTGTGATTGGGTTACCTCACTCAGGATGATATTCTCCAGATTCATCTACTTCCCCAAGAATTTCATAACTTCATTATTTTAATAGATGAATAGTACTCCATTGTGTAGATGTACCACATTTTCTGTATCCATTCCTCTGTTGAGAGACATTTGGGTTGTTTCTATTTCTGGCTATTATAAATAAAGCTGCTATGCACATAGTGGAGCATGTGTCCTTATTACATGTTGGAGCATCTTCTGGATATATGCACAGGAGTGGTATAGCTGGCTCCTCTGGTAGTAAGTACTATGTCCAATTTCCAGAGGAACCGCTGAACTGATTTCCAAAGTGGTTGTACCAGCTTGCAATTCCACCAGCAATGAAGTAGTGTTCCTCTTTTTCCACAACCTCTCCAGCATCTGCTGTCACCTGAGTTTTTATCCTAGCCATTCTGACAGGTGTGAGGTGGAATCTCAAGGTTGTTTTGATTTGCATTTCCCTGTTGACTAAAGATGTTGAACATTTCGTTAGGTGTTTCTCAGCCATTTGGTATTCGTCAGTTGAGAATTCTTTGTTTAGCTCTGTACCCCATTTTTTAATAGGGTTATTTGCTTCTCTGGAGTCTAACTTCTTGAGTTCTTTGTATACATTGGATATTAGCCCTCTATCAGATTTAGGATTGTTAAATATCTTTTCTCAATTTGTTGGTTACCGTTTTGTCCTACTGACAGTGTCTTTTGCCTTACAGAAGCTTTGCAATTTTATGAAGTCCCATTTGTTGATTCTTGATCTTAAGAGCATAAGCTATTGGTGTTCTGTTCAGGATATTTTCCCCTGTGCCTATGTGCTTGAGGCTCTTCCCCACTTTCTTTTCTGTTAGTTTGAGTGTATCTGGTTTTACATGGAAGTCCTTGATCCACTTGGACTTGATTTTTATACAAGGAGATAAGAATGGATCAATTTGCCTTCTTGTACATGCTAACTCCAGTTGAGCCAGCACCATTTGTTGAAAATGCTGTCTTTTTTCCACTGGATGGTTTTAGCTCCTTTGACAAAGATCAAGTGGCCATAGGTTTGTGGCTTCATTTCTGGGTATTCAATTCTATTCCATTTATCTATCTGCCTGTCACTGTAGCAATACCATGCAGTTTTTATCACGATTGTTTTGTAGTACAGCTTAAGGTCTGGGATGGCGATTCCACCAGAAGTTCCTTATTGTTGAGAATAGTTTTGGCTATCCTGTTTTTTTTGTTATTCCAGATGAATTGGCAAATTGCTTTTTCCAAGTCTGTGAAGAATTGATTTGGAATTTTGATGAGGATTGCATTGAATCTGTAGATTGATTTCAGTAAGACAGCCATTTTTACTATATTAAACCTGCCAATCCATGTGCATGGAAGATCTTTCCAAATTCTGAGATCTTCTTCAATTTCCTTCTTTAGAGACTTGAAGTTTTTGTCAAACAGATATTTTACCTGCTTAGTTAGAGTCATACCAAGGTATTTTATATTATTTGTAACTATTGTGAAGGGTGTTGTTTGCCTAATTTCTTTCTCTGCCGGTTTATCCTTTGTGTATAGGAAGGCCTATGATTTGCTTGAGTTAATTTTATATCCAGGTACTTTGCTGAAGTTGTTTATCAGGTTTAGAAGCTCTCTTGTGGAATTTTGGGGGTCACTTAAGTATAATATCATATCATCAGCAAATAGTGATAATTTGACTTCTTCCTTTCCAATTTGTTTGCCTTTGATCTCCCTTTGTCCTCTAATTGCTCTGGCTAGGACTTCAAGTACAATATTGAATCGGTAGGGAGAGAGTGGGAAGCCTTGTCTAGTTCCTTATATTATTGAGATTGCTTCCAGTTTCTCTCCATTTAGTTTAATGTTGGTTACTGGTTTGCTGTATATTGCTTTTGCTATGTTTAAATATGGGCCTTGAATTCCTGATCTTTCCAATACTTTTATCATGAAGAGATGTTGGATTTTGTCAAATGCTTTCTCAGTATCTAATGAGATGATCATATGCTTTTTTTTATCCTTTGAGTTTGTTTATATAGTGAATTATGTTGGTGAATTTCCAAATATTGAACCATCCCTGAAGCCCTGAGATGAAGCCTACTTGAATGTGATGGATGATTGTTTTGATGTGTTCTTTGATTTGATTTACAAGAATTTTATTGAGTATTTTTGCATCGATATTCATAAGGGAACTTAGTCTGAAGTTTTCTGTCTTTGTTAAGCCTTTGTGAGGTTTAGGTATAAAGTAATTGCAGCTTCATAAAACGAATTGGGTAGAATACATTCCGTTTTTATTTTGTGGAATAGTTTGAGGCGTATTGGTATTAGGTCTTCTTTGAATGTCTGATAAAACTGCACTAAACCCATCTGGTCCTGGGTTTTGTTTTTTTTTGGTTGGGAGACTATTAATGACTGCTTTTATTTCATGAGCAGATATGGGACTGTTTAGATCATTGATCTGATCTTGATTTAACTTTGGTACCTGGTATCTGTCTAGAAAATTGTCCATTTCATCCAGGTTTTGCAGTTTGTTGAGTATAGGCTTTTGTAGTAGGCTCTCATAATTTTTTGGATTTCCTCAGTGTCTGTTGTTATGTCTCCCTTTTCATTTTTGATCTTGTTAATTAGGATAATGTCTCTGTGCCCTCTAGTTAGTCGGGCTAAGGGTTTATCTATTTTGTTGATTTTCTCAAAGAACCAGCTCCTGGTTTGGTTGATTCTTTCTATAGTTCTTTTTGTTTCTACTTGGTTGATTTCAGCCCTGAGTTTGATTATTTCCTGCCTTTGACTCCTCCTGGGTGAATTTGCTTCATTTTGTTCTAGAGCTTTCAAATATGCTGTCAAATTGCTGGTATATGCTGTCTCCAGTTTCTTTTTGTAGGCAGTTAAAGCTATGAGTTTTCCTCTTAGGATTGCTTTATTTTGTCCCATAAGTTTGGGTATGTTGTGGCTTCATTTTGATTAAACTCTAGAAAGTCTTTAATTTCTTTCTTTATTTCTTCCTTGACCAAATTATCATTGAGTAGAGTGTTGGTGAGCTTCCACGTGTGTGTGGGCATTCTATTGTTTATGTTGTTATTGAGAAGGAGCCTTAGTCCATGGTGATCTGATAGGATATAAGGAATTATTTCTATCTTCTTGTATCTGTTGAGGCCTGATCTGTGACGATGGTCAATTTTGGAGAAGGTATCATGAGGTGCTGAGAAGGTAGATCCTTTTGTTTTAGGATAAAAAGTTCTATAGATATCTGTTAAATCCATCTGTTTCATAACTTCTGATAGTCTCACTGTGTCCTTGTTTAGTTTCTGTTTCCATGATCTGCCCATTGCAGAGAATGGGGTGTTGAAATCTCCCACTATTATTGTGTGTGGTGAAATGTGTGCTTTGAGCTTAAGTAAAGTTCCTTGTATGAATGTAGATGCCCTTGCATTTGGAGCATAGAGGTTCAGAATTGAGAGTTCATCTTGATAGATCATACCTTTGATGAATATGAAGTATCCCTCCTTATCTTTTTTGATCACTTTAGGGTGAAAGTTGATTTTATTTGATATTAGAATGGCTACTCCAGCTTTTTTCTTGGGACCATTGGCTTGGAGAATTGTTTTCCATCCTTTTATTCTGAGATAGTGTCTGTCTTTGTCACTGAGGTGTGTTTTCTGTATGCAACAAAATGTTGGGTCCTGTTTATATACCCAGTCTGATAGTGTATGGCTTTTTGGGGGGAATTGAGTCCATTGATATTAATAGATATTAAGGAAAGGTAATTGTTGCTTCCTGTTATTTTTGTTGTTAGAGTTGGAAATCTGTTTATGTGGCTATCTTCTTTTAATTTTTTTGGAAAATTACATTTTTTGCTTTTTCTAGGATGTAGTTTCCCTCCTTGTGCTGAAGTTTTCCATTTATTACCCTTGAAGGGCTGTATTTGTAGAAACATATTGTGTAAATTTGATTTTGTCATGGAATGCTTTGGTTTCTCCATCTTTGGTAATTGAGAATTTTGCTGGGTGTAGTAGCCTGGGCTGGCATTTGTGTTCTCTTAAGGTCTGTATGACATCAACCCGGGATCTTCTGGCTTTCATAGTCTCTGATGAGAAGTCTGGTGTAATTTTGATAGGCCTGCCTTTATATGTTAATTGACCTTTTTCCCTCACTGCTTTTAAAATTCTTCCTTTTGTTTTGTGCATTTGGTGTTTTGACTATTATGTTCCGGGAGAAATTTCTTTTCTGGTCCAGTCTTTTTGGAGTTCTATAGGCTTCTTGTGTGTTCATGGGCATCTCTTTCTTTAGGTTAAGAAAGTTTTCTCCTATAATTTTGTTGAAGATATTTACTGGCCCTTCAAGTTGGAGGTCTTCACTCTCTTCTATACCTATTATCCTTAGATTTGTTCTTCTCATTGTGTCCTGGATTTCCTGGATGTTTTGGGTCAGGAGCTTTTTGCATTTTGTATTTTCTTTGACTGTTGTGTCAATGTTTCCTATGGTATCTTCTGCACCTGAGATTCTCTCTTCTATCTCTTGTATTCTGTTGGTGATGCTTGCATCTATGGTTCCTGACTTCTTTCCTAGGTTTCTGTGTCCAGAGTTGTCTCTCTTTGTGATTTCCTTACTGTTTCTACTTCCATTTTTAGGTCCTGGATGGTTTTGTTCAGTTCCTTCACCTGTTTGATTGTTTTTTCCTGTAATTCTTTAAGGGATTTTTGTGTTTCCTCTTTAAGGGCTTCTACTTGTTTACCTGTGTTCTCCTCTAATTCTTTAAGGGATTTTTGTGTTTCCTCTTTAAGGGCTTGAACCCATTTACCTGTGTTCTCCTGTATTTCTTTAAGGGAGTTATTCATGCTCTTCTTAAATTCCTCTATCACCATCGTGAGATATGACTTTAGATCCAAATCTTGTTTTTCTGCTGTTTTGGGATATCCAGAACTTGCTGTGGTAGGAGTACTAGATTCTGATGAAACAAAGTAGTCTTGGTTTCTGTTGGTAAGATTCTTGGGTTTGCCTTTTGCTATCTGTTGATCTCAGGTGTTAGAAGTTCTTGCTATCCCTGGCTGGAGCTTGTTCCTCCTGTGGGTCTATAAGTCTGTGTCAGCACTTCTGGGAGATCAGTTCTTCTCAGGTATGACCTGTGTGCAGTGGGCTGTGGATCAGTTGTCCCTCTTGAGTCCTGGGGTCAGAACAAACCCTGGAGATGGTTTCTCCACTTTTAGGGAAGAGGCAGAGAGGGCTGTGGATCTGCAGTACCTCCTCCTGGGTAAAGAGAGATGTAGAAAGGATCCTGACTGGCTATCCTGCTGCTTCTGAGGCCTGTGCCTTCTGGCTGGTACAGCCTTAGAAGGTTACCAGAGAGAAAATGGAGATTTCACCTGAGTCTCAGGGTTGGAGCACTCCCCCTCCAATAACAAATGTAAATACGTATAACGCATATAACATGATATTCTTCTTAGGGGTTCTATTATCAATAGATATCATAACAATAGCAGCTCTTATAAAGGAAAAGATTTAATTAGGGATGGCTTACAATTCAGAGTTTTAGTCCATTATCATTATGTAGTTAGACATGTTGCTGGAGAAGGAAATGAGAGTTTTATATCTTGTTCCTCAGGTAGTAGAGAAACAATTGTGTGCTATGCTGGGTGTAGCTTGAACACTGCAACCACCGTGCCACACTTCCTCCAAAAAGGTCCTACCTACTCCCACAAGGCCAAAGCTCCTAATCGTACTACTTCACATGAACCAAGGATTCAAATACATGAATCTGTAGGGGACCATATCTATTCAAAACCAGCACAGTATTTTACAGTTTATAACACCACACAATTGTCCAATCCAGCTAATTAACATTTGTATTACCAAATGTAGTTGTTTTATGGTAAAGATATTTAATAAAAATTCTCTGTATTGTTTATGAATACAAAGTGTCATCATTATTTATGGTTATGATGCATGATAGATATAACATACTTCTGGTTAGTTTTCTTTCCTCCTAGTCAATGTTGTGTTAATGTTAATGTTAATGTTGGGTTTTTTAACACAACTTTTCCAATCTATCTTCTTAGCTTTGGCAAGTCTTTAGTAACTACATTTTTTTTCACTTATTTATCAGTTGATGAATACTTAGATGGATTAAGAAAAAGATGATTAGGAATTGTGGCCTTGTGGGAGTAGGTAGGGCCTTTGATGCACAAATAAACTCACAGAGACTGAGGCTACATGCTCTAAGTCTTCATGGGTCTATACCAGATGAGAACCTGGAAGTAAAAGGAGATGGGCACTCATGTCCCCATGCCTAGCCCACATGCTATCTCCAGTTGATAACCACTTTAAATGAAAATTCAGTTTTCTTTAAGGAAGTCTCCTTAACTACTCTTAAGGGTAAGCCCCATGCCCAGCAGTAGATTTCTAACAGAAAACAAACCCAGGGGCATCTTTGGAGGTTCCTTGACTCATAATGTTGTATTAGGGTTTTTCCTCCCTCCTCCTTCATCTCTTCTTCTGCTTTTTCCTCTCCCTTTCCTATCCTCCTTCCTTCTTTCTTTC
The DNA here is from genome assembly GCF_008632895.1 of Mastomys coucha. NCBI lineage: Eukaryota > Metazoa > Chordata > Mammalia > Rodentia > Muridae > Mastomys > Mastomys coucha. The sequence continues at coordinate 7,612,654 of NW_022196901.1, read as the reverse complement.
CTAGAATCTCTTAATCCTACAATTCCTTTGAGTATATACTATGGCTTACTGTTTCATGATTTGGGGGATTACTGAACGTACTAATTTATTCTAATCTTATGCCCTTTTCCTATTCTCTGGTTTCAAGTGTCTCTGTTAACCTATACTGAACCTAACTAATAAACTCATCTCCACTACACTGTACTCACTGAACTGACTCCCAACTGATGACTCTCTTTTCCTGCACCTCTCTTAAATAATTTCCCTTTCCTTTGCTGTTCTTGTGAGAGCTGAGCATATCCTATCTCTGACTCATTTTGTCAAATCTTTCTTTGATTTTTTACTTTGTCTGCCCCTCAATTAAATATTACTTTCAAATCTTGATGCCTGCTTTTACAAACTAATTTTACCTGAAAGGTATGTACTAAGGAAGGGTGTGTCTGTATTCCATTCAGAGGAATTAAAGGTGGGTGAATGTCTGCATTCCAGCCAGGTCACACAGACCTATATCTTTGGATTGATCTCTTGTAAGAGCAGCCATGTTGCTAGATTAAAATTCCTCTACAAAGTGTAGGTTGTGAGGAAGTGGGAGGGCTAGGGAAAAAGGAAAAAGAAATATATTATCTTGCTAGTGCTCTCATAGCAAGGAAGACAGTGTGGGTATATGAAGTAAGAGAAATTTATTTTCAAGCAACCCTGATGTTAAATCTTCCAAGATCAAAATTCAGCAGCACGTTTTTTTCAAAGACCTCTTTTCCTTGCTGTATAGATGAATATCTTCTCTGTGTACTTCCTTTTGAAGAGAGTACCCAGATTTTCTCTTTGTTAAGAAATGCCATGTACATGAACTAGAATGTATTCTGCTGAACTCAGTTGAACTTTGTTTTTTTCCCCGTGTCCAATTCACACACAAAATACATAGCACAAAATGCATTTTTAAAAACTTTTAGTTCTCTATTTTCCTCATTATTGTTATACCAGCACCATTAAATTGAGAATATACATTAATTATATAAAAATTTGACATGTTAACTCACTGATCCAACCTTTTGTTTCAATCCCATCCTACAACATTATAATCCATAGATGAAAGAAGAAAGGACACTAGTTAGATTGAATAGTAACTCAATTAAGAATAATTCAGGCTATGATATTGGCAGCTAGAACATGCACAGTCAGTGTAATGGCAATAATTGAGTTAAAATTAAAGAATCATCTTAGAAAGTAATTTCTTTATTTAATTTTAAATTTAAAAACATTTTTAAGGATTTTTCTAAATTAATACTATGTTTTTATCATTCCCACCTCAAAATTCAAATAACTAATGCAATGTAGTTAAGCCATTAGTGAAAAGTGAAAAAAAAAATTAAATATCTCTATATATGATACACATGTTCACAGTTAATACAGACAATATGGATCTTTACACATTATGAAGGTATAAAACAAGTCTCTATTACCATGCCCTTTAAATGGCAAATCTAAGCTTACAGAAGGGTTTTTGAATGCTTCATGAATTGGAATAAATAGAATTCTTTAATTTGCTAAGTGTTTTAATTCTTTACTTTTAAAAATTAGGAAGAAAGTTACTTTTTTAAAAATAGAATGTAAGAGCAGATTTCATGGAAAATCCTTTTCATGTTCATTGGCACAAAGGAAGGAGGCCAGGGACATCACCACGTTGAAGGATACAGAAGGGAGGGAGAAGAGAAAGAAAGAACGTGAGAAAAACCATGTTCAAGTAGAGAGAAGAACAGAAGAGAGAAACAGAAAATTACTTTTAACAATTCACAGACCATGAAGCTCAAGAAGAAGGAAGACCAAAGTGTGGATGCTTCAGTCCTTCTTAGAAGATGGAACAAAATACTCATGGGGAAGGAGAGGGTAGGAGGGACTCGGGAGGAAGAGAGGAGGAAGAGTGGGGGGAAAAGGGGCAGGAGCAACTATGGAAGGAGATGGGGTGATATACAGAGGGTCAGGAATTTGAACAGAGGTGTGTAGCAACAGGGGATAAGGAACTGTGGGAAGCCACTAGCAAGTCCCAGATGCCAGGAAAGCAAGAGGGATGCCAGGACCCAACAGGGATGAGATTAGCTGAAATGCCCAACAAAGAGCAGGGAGAACCTGCAGAGACCATATCCAGAGGTTAGACAAGGCCCCTAGTTGGGGCATGGAGCCACACACTTGTCTCCAAATTTTTAACCCAGAAGGGTTCCTGTCTAAGGGAAATACAGAGACAAAGCGTGGAGCAGACACTGAAGGAAAGGACATCCAGAGACTGTCCCACCTGGGGATCCATCCCATATACAGTCACCAAACCCAGATACTATTGTGGATGCCAAGAAGTGCTTGCTGGCAGGAGTCTGATATAGATGTCTCTTGAGAGGCTCTGCCTAAGCCTGACAAATACAGATGCAGATGCTTACTTACAGCATGGGACTGAGCACGGAGTCCCCACTTGAAGAGTTAGAGAAAGGATTGAAGGAGCTAAAAGAGTTTGCAACCCCATAGGAAGAACAACGATATCAACCAATCAAATCCCCAGAGCTCCCAGGGCCTAAACCACTAACAAAAGACTACACATGATGTGACCGATGGCTCCAGCTGCATATGTAGCAGAAGAAGGCCTTATCTGGCATCAATGGAAGGAGAGGCCCTTGGTCCTGTGAAGGCTCGAGGCTTCAGTGTAGGGGAATGCCAGGGCAGGGATGTGGGAGTGGGTGGGTGGGTGGAGGAGAACCCTCATAGAAGCAGGGGAGATGGAATAGGGGGTTCCAGAGGGAAAACCAAGAAAGGAATAACAATTGAAATGTAAATAAATAAAATATCCCCCCACCAAAAAATATAGTAGAAGAGTAGGTTCAGAAGATGGAGGAAGAGAGAAGGAAAGAAGGAAGAAAGGGAAAAAAACAAAAAGAAAGAGAAAGAGAGAAAGAAAGAGGGAAAGAAAGAAAGAAAGAAAAAAGGGAGGAAGGAAGAGAGGAAGGAAGGAAGAAAAAAAGGACAGAAATAAGTTTGGAAGGGAGCGAGGGAGAAAGAGGTGAGAGAGACAGAGAGAATTCAAATTCCTACAATGCTTAAGAAAAAAAATAACACAATCCGTTTTTATTTTATACTTCTATATTATAGATATTTTTCACATCATCGCTGGGAAAGGGTTCTAACTCTTTTATCTGCTTTTAAACTAAAAAGTTTTATATTACAGAAATCTGAAGTAATTATCTTTAGCAAAGATTGTCATAAAATATAGAAATATGCCTGTAAACATGCTTAGTATATGTGTGATATTACCTAATACTTGTTTCTTCCAGGAAACAAACTTTAACTATCATTACATTTTTCATCTCAACAAATATTTACTAGTGAAATTTTGTACTAATTTACATAGTTTTTGTTGAAAACAATTGGTTCAACATAATTGAAGAAAAGCACGATCTCTCATTCATGCAGTTTACTAGTAATTTTCCCACAACTGTTGATTCTGTATGTTAGAAGTTGTTAATGGAAAGTGAAGGTTAAAGGAAGTAGGAGGATGAGTTAGATGAGTTAAATTGGTTAAGCAGCAATCCTACAAGTATATTTATAATATCTTTATATGATCTATATCTATATCTATATCTATATCTATATCTATCTATCTTCTACTATATACATACATATATACATGTACACACACAAATATATCCCTTTCTCATGCACATATATGACAAACTCATCAAGCCTTAGCTGAAGATTCCTTTTGGTATTTTTGGACTGTTCCTTGTCATTCACTCTTCCCATCAAAAAAATTACTTTAAATTAAGTTCCTTTTAGGACTACAGCTATTGGAGGACCTATCTGACAGGAACTAATTTATTATTACTAGAAACAGAATTTCCTCTTCTAATATCCCAAGTATACCTATCTATAGCAAATGACAGGTGTTTTCCCAAATTTCTTGATTTATATTGGCTCTTTTTTTTTTGTGCATTGGTACTAACTTCTTTTTTTATTATTATTAGATATTTTCTTTATTTACATGTAAATTTCTCCTTTCCCAGTTTCCCCTCCAAAAAACAAAGAAACAAACAAAAACAAAACAAAAGAAAACCCTGTTGCCTCTCCCCTCCCCATGACTGCCACCCCACCCTCTCCCACTTTCTGGCCCTGGCATTCCCCTACACTGGGGCACAGAACCTTCACAGGGCTGAGGTCTTCTCCTCCAATTGATGATCGAATTTGCAATCCTCTACTATACACATGCTGCCAGAACAATCAAACCCCTCCATGTGCAGTCCTTGGATGGAGGTTGAGACCCTGGGAGCTCAGAGGGTACTAGTTAGTTCATATTGTTGTTTGTTCTAAGGGGCTGCAAACCCCTCAGCTCCATTGGTCCTTTCTCTAACTCCTTCAATGGCGACCCTCTACTCAGTTCAATGGATGGTTGTGAGCCTCTACATCTGTATTAGCCAGGTACTATCAGAGCCTCTCAGGTGGTAGCTATATTTAGGCTGGCTCTTGAATGAGCATTGTATAAGAAGTATCCTCAGTCTGCTTCCAAATAACAAAACTAGAAAATATACCAGATTCAGGAACTACTGTTTGAAATATACCTGCAACCTAAAATAATGAGATTGTTGCCAGTGGTGTTACATGAATTTTATATATTCATGCCTTGCCAAGAGCAATAATAATATGAATAATTAATCAAACTGTTTCTGAGATAGTAATATATCATTTAAAAATCAATTAGAAAAATTGCTATATTTACATTTTAGTATGGAAGCTTCTCTTCTAACTCATAATACTTAGCATTTTGGACATTTTGGTGACATATGAACAATGTAATATGTAACTAAAAGTGCCTTTGATATAAAGTAATATAAGTGTGTTTGTATAAATTCATACAATGTTGATAAAATTACTTCATACTCTTAAGTGTATGTTTGTGGTTATATTGGATCTAGTACAATGCTCTAATAATGAATTTTTATTTTTACAAAATAACACATAGTAATTTTATTCATTTCACTACTAATTTTCATACAATATTGAATAATGACAATTAAAAGTAAATTTAATGTTTTCTTTGTTGAAAACAAGCATATGTGGGTGTGTCTGTCTGTGGACAAACAGAAAAATAGATTAAGCAGTATTTCTAAAGTGTCTGCTTCCATAAGAACAAAAGCTGAAGGTCAATTACAAAAAGAAAGACTTAGCATATTAGATATAAATTCCCATTAACATGATTTTCATGTGGATGGTAAAATAAGGATTAACATAATCATATTTCCTTCCCAACACAGAGACTTCCAGCTGTAAGAATTAATGACAAAGCAAAAGTACTATAGACTAGATAAAGAAAAAGTAGCTTTAAAACTAGGCATTTGGCCAATCGTGACCATAGTCTAATTCTACAAATATGTTTTGAAGTCAAGACTGTCAGCATGAACTCGAACATAATTACTAGAATTATGAAGTCTGTTAAGAATCCAAACACCCCTGAGTCACTGGATATTCTCATATTAAATGTTTCATGGTTGCCAAAACCTTAGAAAACTCCACTCAGATCTCTTTTACTTAACCTCACTGACACTAAGAGGATCTGAATAATAGATACAATAAACCCTACACAGTGATTTAGTTACTATCTTTATTTATTTATTTATTTATTTATTTACTTTTTGGCTCTGGTTTTGGGCTGGCACTAGAAACTCACACCACCAGCAGGCATTGGATGGAAAGATGTGGGTCTAAGGAACAGAGAAGATACACCACAGATTAACAGTCAGAATTCCTTCAGGTAATTTTAAAAAATAAAAGTTGGAGTTGTATGTGAATCAATTATCAGTGCTATAAAATTATTTTCACTGATAGGTTATGTCTTGGACCGGATTTTAGAGTAGCTGTTTCTTCTTGGGAAGCACTGAAATCTCCCTATAGAGATGCAATCCTATTTGCCCGTTTAATTTTGGACGGATAGTCACCTAGGGATTTTTACACCATTGAATATCTTCTTGTTTCTAATATTAAATGATCTTACTAAATATAACTTTCCATTTCAAAACACATAAATACATTACTAATTGCTTGGGAACATAGTGGGGGTCTGTAATATTGTTTTCTTATATTAGATGTTATGTTTCTATAGCCAATGACTGAGATATTTTTATCTCCACAGGGCAGGGGCCAAGCATGATAAAAAAGCCTCACTGTTCAGTCCCCATGCTTTCTGGATTTTCTTTATAAATAACATTTCAAATAAGAAAATTCTTAAAATGTGTCAGCCAGACAGCAGTATATTAAATGACAGGCCACCAAGTGATTGACATTTTTCCTTTTCCTTTTATCATTAATTTGACCCCTCCATCCTCTCTCATTCACTTGACTAGAGCTATTCCTTCCTAAGGCCCAGCCCTATTACTGAATGAACAAATTCTGCCTGAGTACATTTCATGTGCTAACACTGTTTCATTATACTGACTGGTATAATGGGAGAAGGTACAACTTTTCTTATATAATTTACAACCAAGCAGACATGGATTGGCAAAATGGTAACTATCATAAATGTGTACATTAAATACAATGCAAGAGAAAATGTGCTAAAGGGCAAGGGAGAACAACAATTGGAGTGATATGGAGTATAGAATGTGGGAAGAATGGGCGATGCTTTTCAGATAAGGTAGCCCCTGAGAAAGGAATAGAATAATAGAGGAGAACAGTTCTCTGACAAGAGCCAGAGAAAAACTTCAGTAGAAGAAAACAAATCATTCATTTTTATTTATTGTATTTTTTAACATTATTTCTAACTTGGAAGGTTCCTTGAATGTTTGTTTATTTAATTGATTGATTGGTATGTTGTGCCACTGACCATAACAAAGCCTCAAGTATGGTAAGTCTGAGCTGTATATATGACCCATACCTGGCATAATCCAAGCACACTGGAGAATGCCAGGAGGTTGGGCTGAAGGACAAGCTTAAGCATGCATTTTAATCCTCATGGATTCAGTATCTCATTTATTAGTAGTATGTCAAATAAGACAATTCTTAATTTTGTTTTAAACAGGATTATTTTCTCATATGATATATCCTATTTATACTTTTACATCTCTTTCCTCTTCTCAATTTCTTCCCACTTCTCCTCCCTTCTGGTTCCACTCCTTTCCTATCTATCATTGGGAAAATGCAAGCTTCAAAGAGATCAAAACTAAACATGACAAAATAAAATAAAATAAGATGAAACGACTATGATGTCAAAATTGAACATGGCAATTGAAAAGGAGAAAACAAGTCCCTAGAACAGGCACAAGAGTAAGAGAAACAATTGTTCTCACATTGTGAGAACTGATAGCTATAATCAATATGAAGCTAATATATATATATATATATATATATTACATTATATATACATATATATACATTATATATATATTACATTACATTATATATGTATATATATATACATATATATACGTATATATATATACGTATATATATGTATATATATATACATATATATATGGGACCTGGTACACACTCCTGTCAGTCTTGTGATTGCTGCTTTATTTAGTCTCTGTCAGCTAATATTTGGTTTTTTTGTTGATTCAGAGGGCCTTCTTTTCCTGATGTCTTACCCCAACCCAGCCAACTTCCCCAGCAGTTACAATCCTTTTCCATGGGATCCTCTGAGCTTCGAGGTGAGGGGTTTTATGGAGACCTTCCAAATTTTTTTGTTTTTTGTTTTGTTTTGTTTTTTGTTTTTTGTTTTTTGAGACAGGGTTTCTCTGTATAGCTCTGGCTGTCTTGGACCTCACTCTGTAGACCAGGCTAGCCTTGAACTCAGAAATCTGCCTGCCTCTGCCTCCCAAGTGCTGAGATTAAAGGTGTGCGTCACCACTGCCTGGCTAGACTCTTTTTCTATATACTGTGTGACTGTGGGTATCTGCATCTGTTCCCATCTACTCTCAGATGAGGCTTCTCTGATGATGGCTGCATTAGGCACTGATCCTCAATTATAGCAGAATAACATTAAGAATTCTTTCTTTCTTCTTTTCTTTCTTTCTTCCTTTCCTTCTTTCTTCCTTTCTCCTGTCCTTTCCTTCCCTCATTTTTTACTTCCTTCCTTCCTCCTCCTCCTCTTGTCCTTTTAAATTGTATTAAAATCTCCAACCCAAATGAGATTGTATAAAGCAAACACAACTGAATTAATATTAATACAAGCTGCATGCCAAGATTGGGCAGATCTACCACTACACTACTCTATTCCCCAGGTATGAGATCCTTTATAACTTGCAGTTTTTCCAGGCCATGTGTTTCTGTTCCATTTTCTTTCCATCTCCTCCTCCTCAGTTATCTGTTTTCCTCCTCCTTTCCTTCGTCTCCTCAAAACTTTTCAGGTTCTCCTTCTCTTCCAATGCCCAATCACTTGCTCTAGCCTTTATTTTACAAGTTAAAATGGGCATAAGATTCACAAGAAGTCACCTAAGTATGTGATTCACTCCTCCTCCCAGGCAGCCCCTCTTGGGGAAATGGAATTAGCATCAAAATAAAAACAGCACCAGGGCAATCCACAAATTTTCCCCCTTTTGTCCAATTAGAAGGATCTTTTCTCTCAGATATAAATTGAGTACAACTATTACCATTCTACAATTTATAAAGTATAAGATACACTGAATACCCAGTCCATCAATTTTGTCAATTAAATAAAGCACTATGCCATCTATCCTAATTTAAAAGACTTATAATCCTACCCCTGACTTATGTTCTGGCTTTAGATTGTATGCTATATGAAAACCATCCTCTAAAATCTATATCATCTTTCTCAATGCTAAACAGCTTGGGTTCGCTATGGGACTACCAGTTTTTAACCCCAACAGAAATCCAAGAATGACTAATATTACCTGAAAATATGTGAAGCACAAAACATAGCTTCTAAAACTTAGCCAGTTTATAGAGACTGTTGATCTCCTGGACAGCCCCTTATTCTTCAAATCATTAGAGCATCAGTCTTCAGCCATTTGGCCCAGAATCATCTGACAGACCTTTGTACTGCAGAATTTTGAAGGGCTGTTTACCCTGTTTTGGCAAGATTATCAGTCAACTATTTCACATAGTGTGTCTTTTTTCTGGACAGTATTTTGTATGTAGAGGAATTGAGGCAATTCTTGCTTAGTGGGTGCCTCAGCACGACTGGAGCACTCAATTGATGCTCAATGTCTTCTTTGAATCCAAGGAAGGGGTGCTGTCAGAAGCAGACAGGTCTCTAGTCAAATGATCTTTAATAAAGAAATGTCCAAAACCATTATATTCTGTGGACTTCTGACACCTTTGAAGACTATCTATCTACACAAAGTATTTCTGAACTGCTAAGCCTTAATTCTCTTAGCCATTTCTAATTTAAATATCTCAAAAACCCCCTTTTCATCATTAACTCAGAACCATGAGTTTGCTATCTGACCCTTAACTCGTATTGCTTAATCATCTAAAAGCCTTGTACTCTTAAATGTGTTGTATAGGCACAATACCTATATGAGAGTAACAATATTAATCAAAATTTTATATCAATAAGAAATTCATACCAATGAAAACTTTAAATTTATATCAATGTAAGAGATTTAACTTTAACTTTGTATCAATTATATCTCAAAATGTAAGATATAGCTATATGATGTTTTCTTAAGAGTAAATTTGTTAACCTATCCCTATTTTTCTATTTCTCTCACATTTATGACATTACTATACCCCCCTTTTCTCTTCCACTCTCTTCCCTTTTACCTAAGAAGGAAGAATAGAAAAGAGGAAAGGAAAGGTAGAAATTCCCGAGTGTAAGCCCTCTAGTTCCCTCCCTGTTCAAAGCTACATTTGTAAAGTATTCCTTAAATAACAACATATCTATAATTCATAGAATAACCAGAAACATCAACCCCAACATAAGGAACTGGAATGATGAATTTCTTTTGTCTATTTCTAGCCAAATTGCAGTAAATAATTCCCTTCTGGGGGTCCAAAGGGAAATAGGAAAATTGGCTTTGTCAATGGAGAGCTAGCTGGCATCACTTGCTGTCCAGTCACTATGTGCTGAGAAAGTTCATTTCTTAGCTGAAATCTTGACTATGACAGTCTGAAAGGGTGGATAGACAAGCTAGCTGTTCTGGAAAAGTTCTGGAAGCAAGTCTTTAAAAGAAGCAGCTTTGATGTAGTTGAGGTAAAATCAAACGCAAAGCTGGAATGGAAGATCCCAGAATCTCAGCATTCTGGAGTTTAAATCTTTTCAGGGCTGTCTTTCTCTTCATTCATCTTGCAATATACAAAACTTACAAGCAACATATAGTTCTGTAGAGACATTCACATGGAGAGTGAAGGGTGCATGACTGGTTAATGAAGATCAATAAAGATGATTGCCTTTCTTCAGGTTAGTTTGATCATATAATTAAACTGAGATATAACTTTCTATACATGCCATCTTAAAGGATGGTATGTAATAACATGAGAAATGTAAGTCATGAGAAATTTGTACCCAATAAGTGTTATTGGCTGTGTATAGACGTTTTAGTCTTAGCTTGTTCCAGATCTGTCTCCATATACAGAGACATAAACATCACCACATATACATCACCTATTTTCTCGATTGTGTTAGTCTCAATTCAGAGAGCTTCTCAATGTAGGATTTTAGTTTCTTAGTCTGTTTATGCTCTAAAAATATCCATTCTAAGATATAATCTGCCCTCTGTGTAAGAATTCCTATAGGGCAATAAGTAGAAGGTAAGATGACTAAAGTGCAGGCCATCTTTGGATCAATATAATCTAAATGGGCATCCTGTAATTTCCTCTCTACCAAAGCTAACTCCTCAGCCTCACCGATTGTTCCCTCGGGCTTATTTAAATCTATCACCTTGTAAGGTTTGAAATAAATTGCTTATCTCTTGTGTGGCCAAGTCAATCACAGGCTGTAGCCAGTTAATATCTCCCACTAGCTTCTGAAAATCATTAAGGGTCCTTAATTGGTTACTTCTGATTTTTACCTTTTGTGGCCTAACCCTTTGTAGACTCATTTTATACACTAGATAATTAATAGAATCCCCTCTTTGTACTTTTTCAGAGGTGATTTGCAATCCCCAGCAAGGCAAGGATTTTTTTCTTTTCTTTTTGTTTTTTACTCCATCAAACATTCTTTCCAAGCCAGGCAATGGAGGTGCATACCTTTAATCTCAGCACTTGGGAGGCAGAGGCAGGTGGATTTCTGAGTTTGAGGCCAGCCTGATCTAC
>NW_022196901.1:7583584-7601421 GCF_008632895.1 Mastomys coucha | reverse complement strand
AAACAAAAAAGAACAATAAAACAAAAAAAAAAACCAAAAAAACAAAAACAGATTTTTAATCTGGATGACTTGCTCATTGGTGAGAGTAGGGTACTAAAGTGTTAGAGAGTCACTATGTGATTTATGTTATAGTTGTATTTCTATTACAAACTTCTATGCCCTTGTGATCTGGGAATAGGTGTTTAAAATCGAACTGTTATCTTAGTGGATTTTTGTTTTGTTGAGTATTTAGTTTTCTTCCCTATCACTTTTGATTCATTTTGGTTTGAAATGATTTTGTTAGATATTGAAATGGCTACATCAACTTGCTTTTAGGTGCATGTGCTTGGAATGTTTCAACCCTTTACACTGAGATAATGTCTATCCTTGACATTGAATGGTATTTCTCTTGTTTCCACATCCATTCTGTTTATATGTTTTTATTGGGAAATTGACCATTGTTATTGACATATCTTAATGACCAAACATTGTTGATTATCATTATTTTGGTCTTATTGGTTGCTGTTGTTTTTGGTGGTAGTGGTATGCATGTGTGTTTGTGTGTGTGGGTATGTGTGTGTGTATGTGTGTGTGTGTGTATGCACGTGTGCATGTGTTTATATGTGTGCTTCCCTATTTTTGAAATTGCTGATGTGATTATTTATTTCCTGTATTTTCATGGTTGTAGTTAACTTCCTTAGCTTGGGCTTCTCCTTTGAGCACCTTCTGTAGGGCTCAATATATATCTGTAGATATATATTGTTTAAATTTGACTTTGTCATGGAATATCCTGTTTTCTTTATAGATAGTGATTGAAAATTTACTTAGTATAATAGTCTGTGCTGGCCTCTGTGGTCTCTTAGAGTCTTTGAGGCCTCAGTTCAGGTTGCTATGACTTTTAAAGTCTTCATTGTGAAGTCAGGTGTCATTCTAATAGATCTGCTTTATATGTTACATGGTCTTTTTCTCTTTCATCTTTTAATATTCTTTCTTTGTTCTGTATGTGTAGCATTTTAATTGTATGGTGAAGGGATTTTTCTCTTCTTGTACAAACTATTTCGTGTTCTTACGCTTCTCATATCTTAATAGGCATTTCCTTCTTTAGGTTCAGTAAATTTTCCTATCTGACTTTGTTGAAAACGTTTCTGGGCCTTTGAGCTGGTTTTCTTTTCCTACCTACATAACTATTATTTTTAGACATGGCCTTTTCATAATGATCTAGATTTCCAGCATGTTTTGTGTCAGGACTGTTTAGATTTGACAGTTTCCTTCACATTTGTATTCTTTTTTTCTATTATATTTTCAATTCTTGGGTATCTTTCTTCCATCTCTGATATTCTGCCAGTAAAGCTCGAGTCTGTATTTCCTTTTAAAATTCCTAAATGTTTTATGTTCAGAATTTCCTCAGTTTGGATTTCCTCATTGATTCTATTTCCAACTTCAGGTCTTGAATACTTTTATTTATTTTCTTATACTGTTTATTTGTGCTTTCTGAATTTCTCTAAAAGATTTATTCATTTCCTTTTTAAATACCTTAATCATATTCATAAAAGCTGTAGGGCCTGCTTTGATAGGCTAGCTCAGCTTCATGGAAACATATTGCCATGACTGCTGTCAATTGTGTTTTTGCTGATATCTCAGCATCTAGGATTTATTTTGATTATAGACCCAGGGGCTGATTTCTTCATTTGTCTCTGTTGGTTCCTTCACTTCTATTTTGTTTCTGGATTTTTAAGAGTGAGATGGTTGTATGTTGCCTAAATTCCCATCCTGTTCAGCTGGCGCTTTAAAGGGAATGCCTGAAGGAGTTAGAGACTGGGACACAGGGAGGAGTTAGGGAAAGAAGGGCTTGACCAGAAGTTGTTTTTGGGGATGGGGTCAGAGAGGAAAGGAAGACCACAAGCAGGTTTCCTGCTACAATGCTGGAGATAAGACTGGAGGGATCAAATCACAGGGCCAAGAGTAGTGCTGTGGGTATGTCTACAGCCTATTTGTTGTCCTGGCAGGAAGAGCAGCCCTTGGATTAACATGGAGTGCCTGCTGGAGTTGGGGCCTGGATCATAGTAACCATTTGGTGGAAGGGAATTAGGAAGGGATGCTCTGTGGTGTGGGATTCACAAGAGATGTTGGCATGGAAGAATGGAGGCTACAGTAGCTGGTACTCTAGGGATGAGTTTGAGGGGTTGGGTCTAGAGGAGCAGAAAGCAAAATTCTGATTTTTCTTACAGATTTATTTTTGCTATTAATGAAAATGTTAACCAGGATAAGTTTCTACTCAAACCCTTTCTTTTATTTCTTTCTTTCCCTTTTCCTCTTTCTTTTCTTCTCTCTCTTTCTGTTTCTTTCTTCCTTCCTTCCCTTTCTTTCTTTCTTTCTTTCTTTCTTTCTTTCTTTCTTTCTGTTTTGTTCTGTTTTGTTTTGCTTTGTTTTGTTTTTGATTGTTTGAAACAAAGATTTTCTGTGTAACCTTAGCTGTCCTGGAACTCACTCTGTAGACAAAAATGGTCTTGAACTATCAGAGATCTGTCCTCCTACCTCTACCCTACCTGTGATGAAAATAAAGTCCTGTAACACCACTATCCAGTGAAATCTTTTCTATATTTATAATTTTTTATCTTTACTGTCACTGTTAATAATACAAAGAAGTTTGTCAAACTTGCCCATTATAGTAAAGTCCATTCATCATTTTCTCAAGTATTATTCACCTCTTATTTTGCTTTACTTTCTTAATCATCTTTATATATAGTGTTAGTTCCTTTTCAGTTAGTGGAACAAAACACCAAAATCAATTTAAGGGAGAAAATATTTATTTCAGTTTACTGGTCCAGAGAGGTGTACATAATGAAGGAAAAGGCATGGCATGGTGACAGGAAAAGGAAACTAGCTGATTATATTTCATCCATACACAGGGAGCAGAGAGGGAGAGGTGGAGGGAGAGGGGGAGGGCGAGGGGGAGGGAGAGGGAGAGGAGAGAGAGGGAGAGGGAGGAAGAGGGATGAGGACAGGAGAGAGAGAGAGAGAGAGAGAGAAAGAGAGAGAGAGAGAGAGAGAGAGAGAGAGAGAGAGAGAGAGAGAGAGAGAGAGAGAGAGAACCTTTAGAGATGTGCTTCTTCTAGCAAGGCTGTACCTCCTAAAGATTTCATAGCCTTTCCAAACAGAACCACCAATAGGAAACAAGTGTTCTACTAATTGAGCCAATAGGGCATATTTTTCACTCAAACCACCACACATGTACATTAAAATTCTCATTCTGCCTACCAGATTTCTTAAATTTCTTTAATCTGCTTCAGCAAACTTTTGAATCTGTAGGCATCTCTTGAAGTCTAACATGAGCATACAACCTTAATCAAAGAAGTTTTGCTCAGCTTTTCAATTGACCATTTTCATCTTTTTTTTTTTACATGTTTTTCTAGAGTTTATGTTTGAGTTTTAGTTAATGTCCTCATGATGTCAAAGGGGAGAAAATAACTAGCAATGTGATCATCTCAGTTTTGACAGATCTGTAGTTTGAGTACTCTAGAGTCTGCTTGCTCTTTCCAAGAGACATTTCCAAAATCATTAGCATTTGAATTGATATACAGTTTATGCAAATGTACTTGCTAAGTAGGTGGATTCTCAGCCTGTCAACTAAATAAAATCCTAGACAACCTGGGGGCTGAGGAGATAGTTCAGCAGTTGAAGACTTGGAGAACATTATTTAGAACTCTAGATCCCACATAAGTGCATCCTCTAATTTCAGTCTTGAAATCCTGAGACAGGGAATGAACTGAGAAACTTAGAGAGAATATTTACACAACTGTCAAAAAAAATTCAAAACATAAAAAACTCCTAATCCCAAACATCCAGAAAATCCATAACACAATGAAAAGACCAAATCTAAGAATAGTAGGAATTGAGGTCAGCAAAGATTCCCAGCTCAAAGGACCTGAAAACATCTTCAACAAGATCATAGAAGAAAACTTTCCCAAACGCAAAGAAAGAGATGGCCATAAAGGTACAAGAAACTTATAGAACACCAAATAAATGGGACCAGAAAAGAAAATGCTCTTGTCACATTATAATCAAAACATTAAATGCACAGAACAGTGAAAGAATATTAAAAGCTGTAAGGAAAAGAGACCAAGTAACATATAAAGGCAGACCTACCATAATTACAACAGACTTCTAAAACAGAGACACTAAAAGCCAGAAGAGCCTGAGTAGAGGTCACTCAGACCCTAAGAGAACACAACTGCTAGACCAGGCTAGTATACCCAGCAAAACTCTCAATCAACATAGATGGAGAAAACAACAATTTGAGGACAAAACTAAATTCAAACAATATCTATTTACCAATCCAGCCCTACAGAGGATTTTATAAGGATAACTCCAACAAAAGGAGGGTACCTACAGCAAAGAAAAAAATAAGATATTAATAATCTCACAACAAAGCCAAAAGGAGAGGATCACAGGTACATAATGCCACCTACAAACAAAAAACAGGAATTAACAATCATCTGTTGTTACTATCTCTCAGTATCAATGGACTCAAATCCCTAATAAAAAAATATAAACTAACAGACTGGATATCTAAACAGGATCCAGAATTTTGCTGCATATAAGAAACACACCATAATTACAAAGAAAGATACTACCTCAGAGTAAAAGGCTGGAAAATGTCTTCCAAGCAAATGGTATTAAGCAGGAGTTGTCATTTAACATCCAATAAAGTAGACTTTCAACCAAAAGTTACCAAGTGAGATGGGGAAGGACACTTTATAATTATCAAAGGAAAAATCTACCAAGATAAAGTCTCAATTCTGATCATCTATGCCCCAAATCCAAGGCCAGCCACATTCATATAAGAAATTTTCCTAAAGCACAAAACACACACTGAACCCTACACAATTATAGTGGGAGACTTCA
Organism: Mastomys coucha; assembly: GCF_008632895.1. NCBI lineage: Eukaryota > Metazoa > Chordata > Mammalia > Rodentia > Muridae > Mastomys > Mastomys coucha. The sequence continues at coordinate 7,596,537 of NW_022196901.1, read as the reverse complement.
ACACTCCACTTTCACTAATGAATAGGTCTTTGAAACAGAAACTAAGCAGAGACACAGTGAAACTAACAGAGGTTAGAACCAAATGGATTTAACAAATATCTACAGGACATTTGACCCTAAAACAAGACACCTCATGCTACCTTTTCCAAAACTGACCATATAATGAGTCACAAAACAAGCCTCAACCAATATAAGGAGATGGAATAATTCCAAGCATCCTATCAGATCACCAAGGTCTAAGGCTGGTCTTCAATAACAACAAAAACAACAGAAAACCCAAATACCAAATGAAATCAAACAAATCTTTATGGTAATGATAACTTGGTCAGGGAAGAAATAAAGAAATTAAAGACTTCCTGTTAGCCAATGAAAATGATGATGCACTATATCTAAAAATGGGAGACAATGAAAGCAGTGATAACATAAAAATTCATAGTATTAGGTGCCCTTGTAAAGTAATTGGAGAGATACTGTTGTGGGAAAGATTTAAAAAAGAAATAGAACCTGCACACTCCCTTGCTTGTTCCTCTGCCCTGGTGGCCTGGTTAGCCATACACTGGTGGGCAATGGCTGACCTGTTTTTAATCTCATGGAGACTCTGACTCAGAACTCTACAAACTCTCCACCCAGCTCACTAGGTTTCTACTGGGTGGTTTCTACTCTACCCCATGACCTTTGTGGTGCACATCTGGAAAACCAATACTTTGCTGCCATACCTTTCTCTCTCAAATCCAGAGGAGCCACTGTGTGAAGGAAAACTTAGTTCAGAAACACAACACAACTTAGTTCAGAAACAATGGAAACTCAGTCTCTGGACAGAACAACTGAAACCTAATCTTCTAAGCCATATTCAAATCTGATTATTCTAGTTGCAAATCCTGATGGATTTGCCATTGAAACCAGGACACACTCATAGCTACATCTTGTCCTCTGCTATCCCTGTCCAAAAGACCTAATTCTCTCCTGCTTCCTCTATTCTTCCCTCCAACCCAGAAGTTCCCACCTACTGACCCAATGATTGGCTCCTTTATTCATTAGGTGATTGGTTCACAAGAACAGTACCAGGCTTATCCACAACACTTCCCCATTTCTGTTCTAAAAACAACAACAACAACAACAACAACAACAACAAAACCTTTTCTCTCAAATATAAATAGAGCACAACCATTACCATTTTATAATCTATCAAGTATAAGATAGACCTAAGATCCAGTCCATCATTTATGTCACTAAGATAAAACATTGCTATCCTAAATTAAAAGATTTATGATTCTACTTATGTCCTGGCTTTAGATAGTATTCCACTGAAAATCATCCTCTCCAATCTATTCTCTCAAATTAAATAGCCTGAATTGGCTATGAGACTATAAGTAGTTTTTCAACCCCATCAGAAATCAGAGAATGACCGACATTAACTGAAATATATAGGAAGCCTAACACCACTTCCAGAACTGAGACAAATTGTAGAGAAAGCTGTCTATCTTACAATCACAATAAGTCAGGAAGATGGAGCATGTCTTCAGCCATCTGGCCCAGGATCATCTGACAGACCTTAGAGATATAGGAATATTAAGGACTAGCCTATTCTGTCTCTGTAGAACTAAGCTGTCCTAAACTGTAAATTGTGTCCTTTCAAGCACAGTACAGGTCTGCAGGAGAGATTGGAAATTTTCTGCCCAGTGGCAACCTAACCACAAATGTACAGCCTCACCTGGAGGTAAGATGCTCAGTTGCTTCTTTGAATCCATGGATGGGAAGCTGTTAGCAGATTTGTCTCAACAAATGAGACAAAGTAAGTCTCAAGTGAATAAATAATATTAACTGTCACATTTTGTGGATTTCTGATGTTTTTAAAACCAACTAACTTTATGAAAAAATCTGGACTGTTTTCTGTTAACTACTCTCAGCTATTTATAACTAAACTTTCTGAAAACACCCTAACAATAAACTCAGAGCCATGAATTTGCTATTTGGCTTTTAACTCACTGGCTTAATCATCTCAGGTCAGTTTATAATAACAGTTACAGAAGGACTAGGTTAAGCCCTATACTTTTAAAATTTTTGTATCAATAGAAAATAATTATACCAATGGAAACCTTGATTTTTGCATCAAAATAAATTCTGTACCAAAATAAGAAACTATGACTTGAAGTTAGTAACAACTAAAAAAGACTTCTACAAAATGAGGTTATGGCTATGCAATCAATTCTAGCTATTCAAATCCCTGTTCCAATTATGACCATTCTTATATTCCCTAGAAAGACATCCTATAGTAACCCTCTCCAGCCCAAAAGTCTAGGGAACTACAACTCTTTATATCTTCTTCAAGCTAAATGTGGTCATGAAGATATTTTTAAGCAGGGGGAAGGGTAGGGAAAATAGACTTGGTTGGCCTTAAGAAGCCCACACCAATGATTGATTTAGTCTCTGTGTCTTGACTGAATCTAGCTGAAAGTCTAAAACACCAGGAGTTCAAGAGGATACTCACCAAGGCTACATATTCTATAATATACAAGTCTCAAAACAATCTTTTAGTATTATCAAGATAACCTTTTTGTTTGATTCTCTGGAATCTAGTTCTTCAGGGGTCTCGCTCCATCACATCTGATCCATATAACTCTGGAAAGTGTAAATACCTTAATCACCTTTTCCAAAAACACAAAGACAAAACATTTTTTTCCCAATCTGCATATCCTGGAGCCAGTAATCAGACAACCCTTTATTTAGACCTCTCTCCCAGAGGAATAATATAACCACAAAATTAAAAATCACACCCATTTTGAAAATCAGAACATTATAAAATGAATGAAGTAAACTAAGATACCGTATGTGCGTATACTAGGCCTTTCCTATCTTGCCAAGCAGGAAAAAACTCTCAAGATTCCTGTGTAGCGCACGGATAGCAGAGTGTGAGCTTCCTGTAGCTGGTTAAACAATCTATACTATCTTTCCATTTGGCTCTCTGCCCAGAGTCACAAACATTATTAATAACCGTATAATATCTGTCTGTTGAACTGTCTATCTGGAGCCACAAAAATAGATAATTAATACCTGTTCAAAGCAGCCAATGATTATTACCACACTCTCTTCTGTGGAGTTAGTGACTAATATTCCCTATCCTAGTTCTAATTAAAAGAATCCAAAACAAATGAAGTAAAGTAAAATCCTGTATGTGTCTATACTTAAGCCCTTCCTATGTTATCAAGATATATAAAACCCAGTATTGCCATGGAGCCCACATTAGACAGAATAAGAATATCCTGCCAGGCAAGTAAACCAATTTTATAGCATCTTATAGTTTGACTCTCTGACTAGAGCAGCCAACTTGTTATACCATCTATCGGTTTGGCTCTCTGCCTGGAGCCACAGACATTTATTTTATTAATATCTGTTCACATCCCCCTCTGCTTGAAGTCAGTGACAAATTTTCCCTATCCTAGTTCCAAACCACAGGTGAAATTCCCCGTATGATTCAGACAAATTCTGTATATATCTACCCTAAAACCAAATCCCAATTTTATAAATTCACAGTTCAATCAATCTCTGCCCCAAGAAGTAGGTAACTTCCATTCTACAGCTCTCTTACTCAGAGCAGCCTGTATTTTCCACAGCAGGCGACTTCAGAGCCTGCTTTCTATGTTTCAGTTCCTTCATTTGAGTCCATGTGACTTGTCTCAGCACTACCCAGCTACTCACTTAAAAAATGAAAAGAAAGAAAAGAAAACTCTAACTCTCAGGATAATAATCTTAAATTTCTAGTGAATTCTTGCTCTACACATTGGTTTGCCACCTGTTGCAGAAAATATTAAAAAAAATAGAACTGGCACGCTCCTGGGCTTGTACTGGCAGGCAATGGTTGACCTATTTTTATCTCTTGGAGACTCTGACTCAGATCTTCACAAACTCTCCACACATCTCACTAGGTTCCCACTGGCTGGTTACTACCACATCATTCTTCAAATCCCCCACATCCTTGGTGGTGCACATCTGGCAAACCCATGCTTTGCTGCCATACCTTTCTCTATTGGACCCAAATGAGCCAGTGCATAAAGGAAAGCACAACACAAACTTAGTTCAGAAACAATGGTAACTCAGTCTCTGGGTGCAACAATTAAAACCTAATCTTGTAAGCTTTATTAAAATCTGATTCCTGCGGTGGTGAATCCTTGCTGATCTGCCATGATACAGGGAAACTCTAGCAGCTACATCTTACCCCTCTGCTGTCCCCATTCAAGAAAGGACCTAACTCTCTCCTGCATCCTCTCTTCCTCCAACTGTGAAGTCCTGCCTACTTACTCAGTGATTGGCTCCTTTATTCATTAGGTGGTTGTTTCACAAGAACAACACCAGGCCCATCCACAACACTAGCAACTTAACAGCGCACCTGAGAGCTCTAGAACAAAATGAAGCAACACACACCCAAGAGAAGTAGAAGGCATGAAATAGTCAAATCCAGGGCCTAAATCAATCAAGTAGCAAAGGAGAGAATGATACAAAAAAAATCAACAAATCAAATGCTAGTTATTTGAGAAAATCAACAAGATTGATAAAATTCTAGCCAAACTAATTAAAGGGGACAAAGACAGTATCCAACTTAACAAAATCAGAAATGAAAAGACAGACTTAACAACAAAAAGTGGATAAGTTCAAAAAATCATCAGATACTATAACAAAAGCTTATACTCAACGAAACTGGAAAACTAAATGGATGATTTTCTAGACAGATACCACATACCAAAGTTAAATCAAGATCAGGTAAACTACCTACACAGGTGCATATACCCTTAGGAAATAGAAGTCATTAAAAAACCTCCCAACTAGAAAAAGCCCAGTGCCAAACTGCTTTAGTGTAGAATTCTATCAGACCTTAAAAGAAATCCTAATAGCAATATTCCTCAAATTATTTCACAAAATAGAAACAAAAGTAACACTACCTAATTTATTCTATGAAGCCCAATTACTCTATATTCTGAACCATACAAGGGCACAAAAAATAAAGAGAATTTCAGACTAATTTCACATTGTTTGAATATTGGTTGCAAAAATACACAATAAAATTTTTGCAAACTGAATCCAAGAACATATCAAAACTATCATTCACCATGACCAAATAGGCTTCATCCAGGGGATGCAAGGATGGTTCAATATATGAAAATTCATTAAAGTAATCCACTATATAAGCAAACTCAAAGAATAAAATCACATAATCATCTCCTTAGATCCAGAAAAGGCATTTGACAAAATATAACACCCCTTCATGTTAAAACTATTGGAGAGGTCATGAATTCAAGGGCCACATCTGAACAAAATAAATGCATTTTACTGCAAACCAACTGCCAATATCAAATTAAATGGAGAGATATTTGAAGCAATCCAACTAAAATCAGGGACAAGACAAGAATTACCACTCTTCCCATATATACTAAATGAAGTACTCAAAACTCTAACTAGAACAATAAGACAACAAAAAAGACACCAAGTTGATAGACAACTTCAGCAAAGTGGCCAGATATAAAATTAACTCAAATATGTAAGTAGCCTTCCTTTACACAAATGGTAAACAGGCCATGACTGAAATTAGGGAAACAACTCTCTTCACAATAGCCACAAATAATATAAAATATCTTGGGGTAACTTAACCAAACAAGTGAAAGATCTGTATGACAAGAACTGAAATTCTCTTAAGAAAGAAATCAAAGAAGATCTCAGAAAATGGATAGATCTCCCATGTGCATGGACTTGCAGAATTATCATAGTAAAAATGGCCAACCTACCAAAAACAATATACAGATCCAACAAAATCCCCATCAAAATCCCAACACAATTCTTCAAAGACATGGAAAGAACAATTCTTAAATTCATCTGGAAAAGTAAATGTAAACTTTTGGCTTTGTTGTGAGATGTTTAATATCTTGTCCTTTCTTTGGTACAGGTACCTTCTTTGTGTTGGTGTTTTCCTTCTAGAATCCTCCGTAGGGCTAGATTGGTAGGTAGATACTATGAATTTGGTTTTGTCCTGGAATATTTGGTTTCTCCAACTATATTGATTGAGAATTTTGCTGGGTATAGTAGCCTGGGCTGGCATCTGCATAACCTCTGCCCAGGCCTTCATAGTCTCTGTTGAGAAGTACAGTATAATTCTGATAGTTCTACCTTTGTATGTTACTTGGCCATTTTCCCTTGTAGCTTTTAATATTCTTTCTTTGTTCTGTGCATTTAATGTTTTGATAATTATGTGATGAGAACATTTTCTTTTCTGGTCCTATTGTTCTATAAGCTTCTGGTACCTGTATGGCCATCTCTTTCTTTATATTAGGGAAGTTTTCTGGTATGATTTTTTTTAAGGCATTTTCAGGTCCTTTGAGCTGGGAATCTTTGTTCTCCTCTATTCCAATTCTTCTTAGATTTGGTTATTTCATTGTGCCCTGAATTTCCTGGGTGCTTTGGGTTAGGAATATTGTTTTGAATTTTCTTTTAAAGTTGTGGCAATCTTTTCTATGGTATCTTCTAAACTTGAGATTCTCTCTTCTTTCTCTTGTATTCTGTTGGTAATTCTTACCTCTGTAATTTCTGACCTTTTTTCTTGTTTTTCCATTTCCAGATTTACCTCCAATTGTGTTTTCTTTATTGTTTGCACTTCCACTTTTAGGTCTTGGATTGCTTTATTCAATTCCTTCACCTGTTTACCTGTGTTTTCCTGTATTTCATTCAGTGAGTTATTGATATCCTCCTTAAAGGACTCTACTGTATTTTTGAGATAGGATTTTAAGACAGATTCCTGACTTTAACGTATGTTGGTGTATTCAGGGCTTGCTGTGGTGGGAGAACTGAGTTCTGATGATGCCCATCTATTTTGGCTTCTGTTGCTTATGGTCTTGTGCTTGCCTTTTGCCATCTGGATATCCCTAGTGTTTGTTGGTCTGGGTGACTGTCTAGAGTCTGCCTCTTTTGTCCCTAGATTGCTTCAGGTCTCCTGGTAGGCCTGCAGACTTGGCTATAGCAGACCACCTGTGGGGCCTTCCAACTGGGGGCCCTTCAGAGGAGCAGGGAAGCGGCTGATCTGTTTCCCTGGCTGCAGTAGATCTCCTGGGAGGTCTTCAGAGTGTTGGGTCTTCAGTGGAGCAGTTAAGCTGTTGTCCAATTGCTCTGAGTGCAGTGGGTCCTCTAGGATGTGTCTGGATATGAAATCATCTCGAGAACAGACCAACTAGGAGTCTGCTCCAGCAAAGAAGACTGGGTGGAAGGAGTGGAAGGGACAGAAGGGGAGTGGTATTTGGGAGAGGAAGGGTTTTAGTGAATGATGGGTCCTGAGTCCATCAGGCTCCCAACAGCAGCTCTGGGACTTGGGGGTGGATGTGGGGAGGGGGTTCATACCAGCTGCTCTGAGTGCAGCAGGTCCTTTACCATGGGTAGGGATATGGTGTCATCTTAAAGGGAGCAGACCAACTATGAGTCTGCCCCAGCAGAAATGGCTGGGCAGAAAGTACCTTTTTTCTTTTATTACTGCTTCTACACACACACACACACACACACACACACACACACACACACACACATACTTGAAGCAATATATAAATACAATCTTCTGACTAACTAAATCTGTATTTATCTGTATTTATCAATTCCTTATGGAATTATAGTAAAGGTATCTTGATATGTTAAAAATTTTTACCTCACTTTCCTCTTGCATTTATGGTTTCTGATAAGCTTAGAGCATTATGTACATTCATGTCCATGTTTACATAAAGTATTTAATACACTAGCTTCTTTGAACATTTAAAAAGTGATTATTACAAAAGCTAGAGACAAAAAGAGAGGACTTCATCTAAGAAAGTCTCCAGTGAACTTAGAAATGTTAATCATTGGAAGCTACTTTATTCTAACAGTTATAAAATTAGGAGTATTTCAACAACTGCATAAATATGAGTTCAAACTTTTGAATTCCAGTCACACTATTTTATTTTCTTAAGAAATAAGTCATCCTCACTTGCGTATAGGGATTGTGTTGTAGATGTATCAGTTGGGTAGCCCATGGTCAGGCATTCTTCAAATTTTCAGCAATCATTATTATTTTTTTTTGTAATGCTCTCAGCTCCAAAAACAAAAACAAAAAAACAAACAAAACAAAACAAAGAACAAAACAAAACAAAACAAGACTTTCCTGACTGGGATATTGAAAATCTGTGGGTATAAGGATAAGTATTTGAAATATAATTAGAAATTATACTTCCATAGGAAACTTCCAGTGCAGCAATCAATGGTTACTGAGGTAGTAAGGATCAGTTTCCTGCAGTGATTAGTCCCTGATATACAACCCCAAGTGGTCAACCCTAAATGCATATGTGTACAAATAACACTAAATAATGAAGAAAAATTTTAATCCAGTAACATGGTTTCTCTGGCAAGGAATCATATCCAAAGACTTTCTAGGTCTATGTGATCCAGCTGGACAGCCGACTGATCTGGATTATAGTATGATCTGTCTGGAATGCAGACACAACTTTAGTATATACATTTAATAATCCATAACAATGAAGGTAAGGTTAGTTTGTGGAATAAGCAGTAATGTTTGAAAGTTTTGTTGAATTGAGGAGCAGACAAAGTGATGAATCAAGGAAAACATTTAACAGAATGAGTCAGAGATTGTACATGGCAGACTCTTAAAAGGATAGCACAGAAAAGAGACTACTCCCTACGTAAGAGGGTTGGGAGTCAGTGTGGTTATTGTAGTGCAGTGGAGTTTATTTTATTCACAAGTTCAGCAGAGGCACTTGAAGCTAGAATAAAATAAGAAAACAGAAGATTAGAACAAATCACCTGAGATAGTTTCAGGCCAAGCAGAGCAAGTCAGAGAGAAGCTGAGAGAAGCCAGATTGAATTAGGCAGCTTGGAGAGGAGTTTGAGCCAAAACAGCTTGGTAGAGCCAGCCGCCATAGTTTGAAAAGAAATAGAAAGGGTGAGCTTATTCAGCAGTAAGCTTCTATGGTGACAATTATATCAGGCAAATAAAAGTTACTTTTATAAAATGGGCTTAGCATGACACACGTGTATGTACATAAGTATAATTCCCACACCCCACCAGACACAGAAAAGATCATTACTTTGAGAGGGATGTAGTGGCCACAGGAGGAGCCCTGGGAAATTTGAACATGATAGGTTTACATAAGATACTCAAACAAAACAAAAACAAACAAACAAACAAACAAACAACATTGATCTTTGTGGCTTGAGACATAGCTCAGTGGTTAAAGGATCTGGAATCAGTTCCCAGACCACATATTAACAGGATTACAGTGGTCTGTAACTACTGTCTCAGGGAATCTTACACTCTTTCCTGATTTCTGAAGACGTTCCATGCTCAAGGTATACATTTAGGACCACACTTATAAACATTAGATAAAAATAAGCAAATCTTTTAAAAATAGATTGTGAATGAATCTATTTACAGGATGTCATAATTTACAAAAATGAATGTTGAACTAAATCAGTAGTAAGGTCATTTGTTTCATTCAAGTAAATTTGGGTGAGTTTATAAGCTAATTAATATTATTTGAAAGAAAATGTGCATATTGAGGGAGAGAATACATCTGTCTCTGCACTATTTCCTAATTACATCTGTAAGGCTCTAAATAATTTTAAAATAGTAATTGAACATCTATTTTGTGATTGACTTCTTGTGGGGGCTGTAAGTACATTAAAGGAAACAGAACTGTCAAAAAAGTAAATAAATAATTTAATAATTATGTAAATATATACTTCAACATTTATTTTGAATATGAAATTAAAGAAAATATTATAGATGATAAAATACATTTTTTAGTAAGTTAATGACATAGGAGCAAGCAATCTAAAAGTAGGATAGTATTACACTACAAGAGGTTTCATGCAAATACTCTTTAATCTTATTTCTGGACTTGGCAAAGCAACTAAGGATTCCTAAGATAATAAATATTTGCTTTAGTTGCATATAAAATTTATTTCCTTTTTCTTTTTGATACTGTTTTGCTGTATTTTTTATTATTTCTTTCTTCATTAAACAAAGGATCCACTGTGTGTATGAGGCCAATTTCCATTTTAATATTTCCATTCAATGTTTTAAAAACTGATTTATTTTACAGCGATATTTTAAGCATTTACTATCAATCATATTAATTTTAAATATAAACTCTTATGTCTGTAATATACAAAAGTCCATACTAAATTAATTATGAGCATACATCCTTAGAAATAAAATTAAATAGTTAATCTATTTCTCAAATTCAGTTTCTAGGAAGAAGAAAATGAACTCTAGTATTTCTGGAAGGCATAGAATATTTTATGCTTAAACAACACACAAACAAGTCAACCTTCCAACTCCAGCACATACATATCTAAATTATTTATATAAAATTCAAATACACATTCATAGCAAAATAATTCATTCTTCCACAAAGGTTGGCCCAAAATAAATTAACTTTTATTTCTAATTTTTACTTGAATATTTGAATTCACAATTTGTTCCATTTGGCACAGAAGTGTTTTCTTATTCCATTTTGGTAGCAAGAAAACAATTGTATGTGCTCCCTCAGGAAGAAACCACAAATCAAACAATTCTCTAACAGAAAAAAGAAAGCTAAACTAAAGCTTTTCATGAAAAGATCTAAGTTTATTAACTTGTTTAAACAGAGAGATGATGGGCATTAATGGAACTCTTGCTTGAGTTTTATGGAGCTGGAAACTAATGACCATGAATATTTGAAGCTCTAATAAATACTGATGTGAGATTACCAACTTTATTTATTAGATGTTAATAAATAATGTCACACTAAATGACATTTTAGTTATTTTTTAAATATATGTACTTAGGAATTTATAAGTAACAGTGTTTATTCTTTATTATACTTTATACTAGACCGTGAAACAGTAAGATCATTTTTGAAAAGTGGGTTTAAATTCCACAATGAACAAAAGTCTGTTTTATTTATAGTTGTGTGCATTAAATTATAAAATATGTTTTCAAACTATAAAATGTCTATCATTTTAATATTTATAATAAAACCATCAAAAAAGTTTGGTCCTTTGTTTATAAAGTAACACTTTATCTCTCTACAGATGAATCTTCATAGGAAGTAAAATTGCATTTGTAAGGCAATTTGGAGAGCTTAAATGAATATAAAAAAATTGAATATGAGATTAAAAATGCTTTTCAATTGTAGCTGCTATCACATGACTTTTTTAATAAAAATATGCACATATATTTTTGTTGATTTTTCATGGGACATACATATGACTAAGAGCTGAGGATTACCTTCTACATGTGAACAGCAAAGATTTGTGGAGTAAGTGGCAAGCAAATGAATGCCTACCCAAATCTAGCTATTCTATCCGGGACTTCTAAAGTAGCGGTGAAAACTTTAACCACCCAAAGAAACTGAATAATTAATTTCATTTCTAATGTTTACAGAAAACAACCAAAATATATTTGTTAGCCTCAGTTTTCTTTATCCTAAACTTTTCCCCAAAATTCTGTATATTCACAACTATATATGTATAATATATGTACACATATACATATATATGTGTCTATATGTAGTATATAAATATATAATCTCTCTATAATGTACTGAAATGGGGAAAAGCAGACTTAAACAGTAGTAATATTTATTGAACACATATTAACATGAATCTGTAAAAGCAAACTGGATTATTACTATGTTTCAATCTATTTTCTCTTTTCTGTAAAAAAATAAAATAAAATAAATGGAATTAGCCATCAACAAAGTAGCCTGAAACTTCTACTTATCTACATTATGTCTGCTTGGAATGTTTGACCACTTTACAGTGGGTAGAGTTATGTGGGTTTTCAAAGCAAATAAAGAATGTAATCTTATACTAAGGGAAAACTGAAGGTAGGAAAGAATTCTGTTATATAAGCACAAAATGTATTTGCCATGTGGAAAGTTTCCAAAGTGATAAAGAATACCAACTTCTAAACTGATATAAATTTTTTATATGTGCTTATAGTGCATCTGCAATCCAGTACTAATACAGCTAGCTTCACAGCAGGAATGCCAAGAAAGAGAGAAAGTATGAATTCACAAACTACAGTTTTTAGCAGACTTTTGTTCTGTCATCAGTATGCTGGACAGTTGGGATGACACTTCCTGTTTATGTGTATGTTCGTGGGTTTGTTTGCAAACACTTCTTTACTGCATATCAATAGATTTTGGCAAACATATGTGGATTTTCCAGACAAACTCAGATGACATTCTTTCAAACCAGCATGCTATGATTATTTCCTAACAGTAATGGAGACAATAATTTACTTCTGTGTATCTTAAATGTAGAGAACAGTACACCAGAGAAAGGACCAACTTCTACCTCTTCCTGTTTTCTACAATGATTTGCCTTTAGCTTAGCATCCTATTAACAATACAAATAACCTCATAGTAAACATAGTCTAATTGTAAAAAGGAAGTTTAACACTAATGACTCAATACATTACATCTTTCTAGTAGTTTATCCCTTTGAATAAATAATCAAAATTGCTCCAATTCATATATATCTCACAAAATGGTTTTTTAACCTTAATATTCTGGGTTTCTATTAAAATTGAGCCTCCTTTGGGGTTTTGAATTCATACAATGGCTTCTGTGTGCCTTTGAAACAATACATTAAGTCATAAAACTCACAATAGTTTTTGGTTTTTTTGTTTGTTTGTTTTTGTCTTTGGAGACAGGGTTTCTCTGTGTAGCCCTAACTGTCCTGGGACTCACTCTGTAGACCAGGCTGGCCTCGAACTCTGAAATCTACCTGCCTCTGCCTCCCAAGTGCTGGGATTAAAGGAATGCACCACCACTATCTGGCTTTCACTGCAGTTTTAACTTCTTTGTCCTTGGAGATTAGAAGTGTTGAAAAAAAATTTTTTTTTTTTTTTAGATATTTTCTTTATTTACATGTAAATTTCTCCATTC
>NW_022196901.1:7562007-7580718 GCF_008632895.1 Mastomys coucha | reverse complement strand
CAGTGGAAAAAAGACAGCATTTTCAACAGATGGTGCTGGCTCAACTGGAGGTTAACATGTAGAAAATTTTCTTAATGTGCCTATTGGGTGTTTACATGCTTTCTTTCATAAATGGTCTATTTATGTCAATCTATTAACTAATTTTAAAATCCAATTATTATTACTAATATTGATTATTGTTGTTACATTTTTTTAAAATTTTTTATATGTTTTAAGTATTAACTTTTTTTCTATGCCAGTTATATTAAAGTTTGGAAGAAAACCTCCCAAGGCTTGTAAACTATGAACTCCTCAGAACAGAAGAACACAGGAGAGAGGAGAAGAAGAGAGCCTATACATAGAGACTGATCTTCTGGCACACTGCCTTTTATACTTTTAAGACATATAGAAGTAAACCATTCTCTTCATTAATGTGAGGAAATATTGAAAGCATGCTAGTCTGAAGGAGTGTCAGTTTACAAGCCTGTCTGGAAAATCCACGTGTATCTCTCAAGTTCTGTTGATACCCATTATAGAACTTCTTGCAAAGACACCCATGACACGTACAAATAAACAGAAACTTTCTTCTCAACTGTACAACATACTGCTGTGATTTTTTAAGCAATTGTGAAGGCCACACCTGTTTCGGACCAGCAGCCACAGTCAGGGAGAGAAGATTTAGAGAAATGGTGTGGAAGTCTAAAATCCTAAAACATCCATGGTTAGGTTCTGGCCAGCACCTGAAAGATTAAAAACAGAAAAGGAGAGAAATACACCTTTCTGACTCAGACTGTGGGCAGAGTTAGGTGAACTTCATGGCGGTCAAGGTTCCTGGGGTGAAGGAGGCAATTTTGCAAGAAGAAAAAGAACAGTGTTTCATGAAAGAAAAATTATTCTGTCCATCTCTTTAATGTGGTATAAGGTAAACCCACTTCCAAAGGGGTGGTCCCACCTTCCTGAGTCATGTCCTATCAGCTAGATCATTAAAACTGTCCAGCTGGAATGTTTTAATATTACTTTAACACTGAAGTAACACTGAAATAATTTAAAAACCGGATCAGGAGTTCCAGCTGCCACAGTGCACCAGGACAATTTTGACCTTTGGCCTGGACAGAAGCTGGTTACTTTTCTTTGGAGTCATTTTACACTAAACATCCTAGCCAATTTTTACTTCCTGTTAGGATTCCCTATACTCGAGAAGTGAATCTAACTGACATTATAAAATTGGGGTGATGACTGATCTGGACTCTTTGAGCTGAATCTAGGAATCACGTGTGTGGTATTTGGTGTAGCTCTCAGTGAACCTATCTAAATGACCCGAAGAGTGTGCTGAGAGGTCTCTTGTTCTATCAGAGAGGTGTAAGGAAGAAAGCAAGCCATTGCCTGGTGCCTGGGAAGAGAAAGTAAGAAGGAATAAAATCCCCAGGTAGGAACCAGAAGAGGAAGTCAAAAGCAATGGCTTTTAAATGTTGAAAAGTAAAGTTTATTACAGTCTTTTGATAAACTCACAATAGCTTGTATCCACTGCTCTCCTGCTCTCTTGTCCTTTGGCCTCCAAGGCTGGAATTGAGAGTGATGAACCCAGGATCTGTTTTAAGACTCATTAGTTGCTGTTCAAGAAGCTAGAATCATTGAGGCAAATATGAACACAGTACAGTGCTATACATATATGAAAATGTCATAACTAAACACATTGTTTTTCATGCTAAGTAAAAAAGGAAATAAAATCAATGTATCCCTTAAACACTTGTGGGTACTTGTTCTGAAATATAAATGAATAATCACTAACTAAAATTTAAAGTATGAGGTGGCCTTCAAGAAGTATGAGAAGCAAATTATTGTCTGCCACAAAAGAAGAGTTTGTATTTTACAATCTGTTAACTTTAGAAAAGCTAGCTGACTTTCCATATGCCTCACTATCATTATATCTGTTTACAGTTGGTATTTAGGTTTAAATATGAGTCACGATTCATAGACAAATGTGTTTGAATACTTGTTCCCTGGCTGGTAGGTGTCTTTGGGAAGACTGTGAAGTCTTTGAGACATGGAGTCATACTAGAAGGAGAGAGCCATTGAGAATATGTGAGGTTGTTCTCTTCTGGCTTTCCTTCCTGTTCATTCTGAGCTGCTTGGGTACAGGAGCAATATGACCAGATAGTTTTCTCCTCTGGCCACCATGGCTACTTTGCTGCTGGCCAAGTCTTCCCTGCTGTGATGGACTCTATCCTTCTGAATCTGTAAACACTTTGCCTTCAAGTTGTTTTTATCTGGTTATTTTATCACACCAAAGAGAAAGTAACCAATACAGACAGAGGTATTCTGAAGTGGTGCCGTTGATGTTATAAACCAGGCCCTGTGATTCTTAGACCTTTGCAAAGAGTTTGTTGGAGGAATGTAGATATTTAAAACTTTGGGCAAGAAAAACCTTCAAAGGATGTAAGCAAGGCTTAATGGGCTGTTCTGGTGAGAGTTTGGATGACAGAGAAAAATGTGGTCAGTGTCAGGCTTGGCTCATTAGCTTCAGGGGTTACAAGGACACAATTGGGAACTGGGATACAGGCAATTCAAATTATACTCTGATACAGATTCTGTTTGCATTATTACTATGTTGGAAGAACACACACACACACACACATATACACATATATATTCTTATGTACATATATATATTCATATATATATATCATATATATTTGACTTCTGCCCATGTATATACTCATATACATGTGTATATACATATGAATATATTAGCATATATATGAATATGTACATATATGTAGGGGACAAACATACTGCATATGTGTACATTTATATATACATATATACATATGTTAATGAGAGAGCAACAAGCATAGCACAAAGAAATAAAAAATGTGGACAATGTGGTTATTGAGGAAGTATAAATAAGCTTAACTTGTACAAAACAGTGAAGATGACAGATAATTGTAATTGTTAGAGATAGTAGAGCCATAAAGAGAATGCATTTAATTTGTCCTGGGACATTAGTAAAGGTGCACTGTAGACAAGACCCTATCCTTTGATTATTCCAACTTGTGAAAATACGAATTAGTTTGAAAGGGGAAAGATAACCTCAGAGTTCTGAGAGAAATTTATAAGTTTGATCTGTGGGGACCAGGCTCCATCTCTAGACAGTAGCCATACTTGATGGTACCATCTGTAGTGTACAGGTTCTGAAAGCATGAGAATACAATATTGAAGGATAAATAGATTTATACTCTATGGCTGCTGAGACCAGCCGAGGGCATACAATGACAGGCTCAGATGGCCAGTCAGGGAGAGCGCGTCTGAGAAGAGCCAAGTACAAACCATAACAGGCTTAGACTGTCACTCAGAGAAAGCTGTACGCTAAGAGAGGCTACAAGTGGTGCAGGTGAAAGACTGGGAGGTATGAGGTGATCCGATGTTCTGGAGATGAGCCAACTTCATCTAAACCTGCAGATGCTGGAGAGGGAGACCTGAAGGATTTTGTATTGGCTTTGCTAAGTCTCACTCATGCTTTTGCCCTGTCCATCCTGTGTCCCTGCTATCCAGCACCTCTCATTTTGTAATGGACACATACACTTTGTACCATTGTATGTGGGAGCTGATATAACCTGCTTAGATTTTATAGGGTACTCAGGTAAAACATTGCTGCAAATCTCAATAGAATGTGAACTTTTAAACTACGTTAGACCTGAAAGACTATGGGAACTTTTGAATTTAGGCTGAATGCATTTTGGATTATGAGGTGGCCCTGAGTCAATGAGGGCCAAGAATAGAATATTGTACTTCAAACATGAATTGTTCCTTCTTTTGCTCTTGTGTTTGAACAGTTGGGTCCCCAGATGGCAGTGGCCTTTGAGAAGCTTGCGGTTCTTTACAGGTTCCTTACAAATGTATAACCACATTAGGGAAAGTGAGTTACCCTGGCAGGTCTTGATGTTTACAATCCAATGTGGTGTTTTTGTTTTTATTTTGCTGTTATTGCTTTTTTTAACGTTTCCTAGTTTCTTCACTTTTCTTTGAATATTTGTACTAGAAGAAAGTCTTTCGTAAGAAGTACATCACAAAAATAAAAGAGAAATTTGCTGAGTTAAACATAACTGCACAAACGAATAAACCATCTATCTCTCTTTGATCACATCCTTTCCGAATCTTTGGCTAAAGGCATGTGACTCTAGAGTCACTATGTATCTAACTGGATCAGAAAGTAGCTGATATTCTCCTCAGAGAGTTTGTCTGATTTGCTTGGGTTCTCTCTGTCTGTGGAAGACTGACAGGTCCAAAGGCAGTTATAGTCAGGCTGAAGTATTTGTATCTTTTAACCCATGTACCACTTCAAGGGACGCTTCCTGCAAATTTCCTATGAAAATCTTTAATTTATCTCTCAGTTCCAAGACATCTCATTTCTGTGGTATTTCCTTAGTGCGGCTAAACCACACTTCAAACTTTCGCCTGCCAGTAGCCCTGCTTCCTGGCAAGAGCTCAGTGCTTTAGAGCTGACCTTGGGTTGCAGAGCCTGCATTATATTCCTCCCTGAAATACTGTGGTCTGAAACTCATGCACTGCTCCAAATGCCTGTTTTTCCTTCCTGCACCAAATTGATGTCATAAAGAGTTTGAGATGGAAAATTGAACTTATATGCTGAAGTCATACCAGAGCAAATGACTTAACTTTTCACAGGAGTGTATAGGTATTTTTTGTTTGTTTGTTTGTTTCTGTTTCTGTTCTTTATTTTGGTTTTATGTTTCTAGCAAAAAATGATGCATGTTACGTATTCCTAGTTTGGTCAGAGGTCCTTCTGGGGAACTCAAATTGGGTCCTACTTGACATGGGTCATTGGAAGAATTTACTCAATTATAGTCTACTATATATAAATTATGACATAGAGAACAACCAGTGTTGGAGATAAATAAAATCTTGGAATCAGGAAAATATTTTTGTAAAGGGAGACACTTTTATACATTCTTTATATAATTATTCTTATATAAGAATACGTGTGTGTGTGTGGTGTATGTGTCATTAGCAGAGGTGAAAATACTTCAGACGCCAATGCCTTGCCAGCTTCTTACCCTTTGTTACAATTACCCAGCATTCCAAGAGCAGAAATTGAAGGTTCCCTTCAGTAGCTTGCTCATCTTGCTACAGACTTCTGATAGTTACATTTCTATAGGAAATCTGTTCTTGGGGTAAAAACTTTCCTGAAGCAGAGATTCCCTTCAATTTTTCTTCCTCTGAATCTTGTCTTGAAATCTTCACAATAGTTTTTGCTTGTTTGTTTGTTTCTGCAAATTTTAGGTGGCAAGTTTAAGTGCAAGAGCTGGGCATGGAGAGAACTTCTTATACTCTAATTACTCAGAGACAGCACAAGGCTAGCTGCAGCAACATTGTCAGAACTTGTCTCAAAAAAAGGTAATAAAAGAATCAGACACAGAGAAAAAAAAAGAAAAGGAGAATTTATATATCCTACCTAATACTTTTATATTAATCAAATAATATCAATTAACATGTCTGGTGGATGAATTCTTAGGGTCTATAAAAGTGTTACCAGTAGTATATTTAGTATTTTATACAAGTAGGTGCAAAAGATTAGAAAAAGAAATAAGTGCTGTTTATACACAGGGCAATGAGAGATAGACAGAAAAAAAATACATCACTTTTATGGATAAGAGGAAAATATGAGGTAAATTTAGTGTTTTATTGTCATTCACAAAGTTGGAACACTATTAATATTGAAATCAACTCACATGTTATGGCCTACTACTTAACTTGTTTTAGTGGTGACACATTCTCAGTTATTTTCCAGAATGTGCAGAATAAATTATGAATGGGAAAGATAGGAAAAGAATCATCTCTGGGAAACCTTATAGAAAGTAGATAATTAATTGTCTCCTAGAAACTATCTACTAAAAAGATGTAAAGTCTCTGTCTCACCACGATGAGAAGGTGCTGCCCGACACACTGCTGAGGCTTGGCATGTTTAAAGTAAAACTCCTTCTTAAGGGGGAACCGAGTGAGAATCCCTCATAGAGCTCACAGGATTTGCAGAGTGCCACCCTTAATTTTGAAGCTTTTAAATGAGAAAATAATATTATCTACATCAAGGGCATGCAAAATATTACATGAGCTAGTATTTTTTTCAAGCATCTATGAGCTAGCATTTTTTCAAGGCTAGCTTTGTTGGGTTTTATTAATTTTTTCTGTGATAATTGTGTAGACACATGCCCTTGTTCAAAGGAAATGTTCACTAGAGTGCCCAAGTGGCATCATGCATCATTATTATAACCCAATTGTGAACAAACTATTGAGAATATGCTTTGAGTTACAGTAAACTTTTGGCCCATTTGAAATTATTTCTAGGTATAATATCCAAAAAAATGATGCACTATAAAATTGGAATTTGTTTAGAATTACAAGAAAAGCTACAAAAATTTCAATTTTTATTTCACTCAAATTCTCCCAAATTCTAAATTGTTATTAACAATTTTATTAACCACTGGTGTGAAGTTTCTGACATACTCCAAAATTCACTTAAAATTTGTTTTAAAAGCTTTCATTGAGTTTTCAAATTTGGTTGATTCATTCCTGAGTTAAAGTAAACTTTCATTCTACAGAATCTTCAAAAGTAATGGAACAAGTAAATCCAAGGAGTATTTGGTTGATATGCATAGTAATCACTGTATGTGTTTCATTAGTAGTAATTGATGTTATATCCTGATTGATAGATTTATTCATTTTTAGTCAAGAACATCTATTTTCCCTGAAGTGATGGATTAGAAGTGGGAATAACACTTGATCTGACTCAGTGCTCAGGTTTTTAAAAAGTTGTGGAAATATCTCTAGTGGAAGATAAGAGCATCCAAATAGAGAACTAGAGGGAGGTAGCCACTTACTGACAGTGTGGCAAGGAGACCTTCACTGTCAGTAGACTGAAAAGAATCCTACTTGACACGGGTGGATCACAACATTTATTCCACAGTCACAAAGCTCTATAGAAAGGATTCCCTTTCTTTCATAGGTACAAAATATATGTCATCCTGTAATGAGAACTCTACATGTGTTTCTTACATGATACCTGCTGCTTCCTAGTGTATAAGTTATTCTCCTTGTTTACTGTTATATTATTAACCAATAAGATAGCTACTAATATTTAAAGACATGAAAATGTTGGCACATAAATTTGGAACCTAGTAAAAGAAAAGAATCTTCACAGCACAAAATAAAATGAATTTGTGATTGTTTGTGTAACATGTCAAACATTTTTACCACTTAAATGATCATATAGGGGAGTAATTGCCCTGAAGAGGTGGCAGCACCTCTATCTAAATAACTTGCAGTATTTGGTAGAAACCTGTGGCAAACATATTAGGTGACAGTGCCCATCTGACTAACCTAACTAACGTGTTACTATAACTCAGAGAATGCTTTCCGGAGGTTGTTTGGGGATGGACTGTAGTAATAACGCATGAGGCCGGGTGAGCACTTTATTGAGCATTTCCTATGAACAAGAGCATGTTCCTACATAATTACAAACTGTCTTCAGTGGAAAGTTATAAAAGTGCTTTGTGGACACATTATGTGCTGCTGTGTAGTCCTAATTTGGTCCTTTAAGTAAAAATCTAAGGTTAATGTATTCTGTTTCTGCAAGTTACATCATGTCAGAAGAACAACCATTTGCAGACTCCAACTAGTCAACTACTCTAGAGCTTATTTGTCAGAAAAGATAGGGATCAAATACTTCAGTTTAGAAAAAAATCAATCCTTAGAATTACAAAATCATATATTCACACTATATAATTCAGTTTAATATGCCATGAAAGCATTTCCATAACTATGTGAAAATAACATGGAAAATCACGATGGATTAAGCTGTGATTTTAGGAGAATTGATAGCAATCTTTGATTTGTGATGACAGTCTTATCTGTGGCCCTTTTCCATAGACACATGTTTTATCTATCCCCCAGAGCATTCCTAATAAATGCTGATTGCCATGAAATGTACTGTCTTGTTAAATGTAAGTGAAGTAAGGCTGCTTGGCACTCTTCTTTGTTGAGCTCATGGTATCCACAACAGGAAGTTTTGACCCGCGTTCACAACAGGCCAGCAACCTTTCTTCTGGTGTGGATCGTAGCTCTATCACCATCATTTCAGGAGGAAACAATCTCTTCTGAAAACTTTTTCTCAGAAGCTTTTCTTAACATTTTACAGGAGGAGTGATTTTTTTTTTTTTTTTTTTTTTTTTTTTTTTTTTTTTTTTTTTTGGCTTTTTTGAGACAGGGTTTCTCTGTGTAGCCTTGGCTGTCCTGGAACTCACTCTGTAGACCAGGCTGGCCTTGAACTTAGAAATCTGCCTGCCTCTGCCTCCCAAGTGCTGGGATTAAAGGCGTGTGCCACCACTGCCCAAAAGGAGTGATTTCTACACTTATAAACCTTACTTAGTATTATTGGAGTATCTATTTATCTTTAAATAAACAAGAAAATATAGAGGAATTGAATGCCAATGTTCTTTTACTTTATAGTTCAGAATTCACCCCTTTTGCCTTAAAAGTAACATTCTTGAAACCCTGGACAATTTTCATAATTTCAATTGATTATCCTCGCATGTATAATTGCCATTACAGGATGACATATATTTTAACAGCATTAGTCAGGTTGAGAACCACTTTTCTAGATCCTAATTCGATCTTAGTTTGCTTGGCACATGTTAGCCAGAACCAACTGACCTCTTTTTTATGGGTATACAACTTTTGACCACTAGATGGGTCTTGCTGATGTGAATTCATTAATAGCGTAGTTATTCTATTTATATTGTAAAGTATTTACAAAACAATAAATTCAAATAACAATTTAGGATTATTGTGAGATAATACAAATTAATTAGACATTTGAACTTTGAACTGGCAAATTAAGAATCAAGATCAAATGGTAGCATAGGTATTGTTTTAACACTATTATTCCAGGAGGTCTATTTTGGAAATTTCTTTTACATTATCACTATTCCTTGTGATATTAATTTTAATTTTAGGCTCATTCCACAGTAATTACATTTGAGGAAGAGAGAAAGAGCCTCATGATGTTAATATGAATGTATTAAGTTATATCAGTCTTTTTTCAGTTTTTCTGCAATGTCTATTATCATTAAGTTGTCTGGAAGGAATTTCAGTTGCATTATTTTTTTTTTCATTGTTCTCGCTTATAATCCTTGTTTCTGATCTCTGCCCGCCCCATCAAGGATCAGCATCTCATAGTAAAAGCAATATGCTGTCTTTCTTCATAATTTTTCACGGCCGGCCTCTATTAGCTAGTAGGTGGGAATAGAACTCACAAGGGTTTCTCTGGGTGCTGTCACATAGAGATATACATGCACAATGATGACTGCCTCTGTATGACATACAATTACACACATGTAGATAATTATTAACAAAAGCAACATGGATTTCAATTAGAATCTACACTGTGTGCGGTCTTTTGCTTCTGAATCGGTTTCTTACTAAGAAAAGTTACTTTTAATTAAATTCAGTAAAAAAAAATAAAAAAAAAAAGAAAACTATCAGAAAACAAGTATAGCCACTGAAGAACTCATAGGGAAATCTTTAGTTTCATTAACACTTTAGGCAGTCAAAGTCTAGAGGAGGTTATTGATGCAAGAGAGATGAATGGAAAACTATGTTGACATAAAAGGGGAAGACCTTGGTTCTTTCATCAAGGAACCTCATGTGAAGGTTTTTCTCCTATCTCAGATGTGATGTGGAGCTTTCTGAAACTATCACTAGAAACACCACTGAATGTTTAGACTTTTCTGGACTCTAATGGCTCCTGGTTTTACCTGTTAAAGATGATCTCATCCGTGTCACCTCAGGACTGTTCTATAATTCTTCAGAAAGAGACAACAATAAAAAGTCATTAGCAGTCTTTCCAGATGAGTCTTTCATTGTAAATAATCCCTTGAGAAGTGGTTTTATACATCTTATAGGTTTTTCAAGTTGCTTCCTAATCACATGTCCTGAAATTCTCCCTAATGTCAAATTCTTATTTATCTGATTAAGGCACCTGAAAATATCTATGAACTTCACAGGTTATTGTGAATGACAGCTTAGAGCTTTCTCTGTTCCTACTACCACTAAAGATAATAAAGAATTTATAAAAGAATAAATTCTCCCATTTTTGTCTATCTTTTGCTTTTGTATATAATAATGCTACTTGAGACCCAAGTCACAATGAGTGTTCAAGGATGGAGTCATAATTCTTGCTTTGTTAAGAGAAGCACACACACACACACCATATATTAAAAATCCCTCCCCATTTTGACTATGGCACCATAAGTATTTAGAGAAAATATACAAAAAAGCATGCATATAATGTCAACTTAGTGCTAAGTCCAAGAAACTCAGGATGAGGAGGAACGTCTCTCTCTTGGGATATAATCCCCAAGGCTCACATTAGAAATTATTCATTTACTGAAAAATTCACAATCAGTGTAAAGACCTACATGCTTTTTAAACACTTCATGATTGATTTAGTTGGCCAAAATTGCTAAAGGAGTAGATCTGTCTCTTTTTATAACTTTTTATTGAATCTTGATGAATTGCCCATTATGCCACCCAGTTCCATCATTCCCATTCTCTCATTTCCACCCCTTGCCCTTGGTAACTGTCCTGTCACAGTGTGTCCCACAGTATACTCCTTGGTCCACACATCTTCACTTGCAAATGCTCATTGCAATGAGTCATTAGTTTCATTCAAAGTCTCTGCCTTCTGCGATGCCATCGATATAGGATCCTCACAGGGCTCCTCCAGGTTGTCCTGTTGTTGCCCCATGTCATGGAGATTCTGCAGCTTTAAGTCAGCAGGACTGGCCCTTTCACTTAGCCAACAATTCACAGATGATGGAGATTTGGGGGTGGGCCAACTCAAAGCCCTGACTCTGAGCCTGGGTGGGAGCAAAGCTGCTCAGCCTGCTTGCTCAGAGATGGAGATTCCCACCTGTTTTGGCTGAATTTTGTTAATGTACAGACAAGACATAAGCCATTAAATAAAATTAGGTCCCTAAGTGTATGGTCAGAAGGCTCAAGATCCCCTCAGACATCATTAAGAATATGTACAGAGCATGTGTTATGCAGATTAAGGCTATAGCAAGTAAGTGCATTTAAATGAGTGTATAGTATAGATGTAGTTTTCTTTGTCTTGGCCCCTCTGTTTAAGCCCATTACTATAAGCAGAACTGAAGCAGCCATTTTTTCCAAAGTGTGAGCATAGCTCTTTGAAGATAGGAATGGGATCTTGACAATTAGTCATAGATATAGGCCTCAGAGTTACTGTACAAATACATGTAATGATTTCAGCCATGTTTCTCCAGGTATAAAATCTTCACAATTTCTTATTCTCATCACATAAAGTAACTCAGCTTGGGAAAGGTAATGGAAGTGCATAAAAAAGGGCCACATTGTCCATGAGAGCCAGTTGTCTAGTTCTATAAATTGATGGTGTGAACATAAATTTATAATTCTATTGTTCTATTATTATTCCTATTATATTCATGTATGTACATACAAACATATAAATTTATGTTATATTGCAAAATAAATTGTATGAACCTAATATTTTATATTAGGATTCTAAAGGCTACATGAATGAGGTGACTGACTACTAAGCAGACCTGACATTTTATGTTCTGTCTATAACTGTAATGTGGTTTACCTAGATGCATTTTTTTTTTTGAGACAGGGTTTCTCTGTATACCTCTGGCTGTCCTGGAACTCACTCTGTAGACCAGGCTGGCCTTGAACTCAGAAATCTGCCTGCCTCTGCCTCCCAAGTGCTGGGATTAAAGGCATGCGCCACCACTGCCCGACTAATGCATTTATTTTTATGGATTTCATATTTTCTATTTTGTTTCATATCTGGCCTTATTTCTTGAATAAAGTTACTAGTAACTGTTTTGAAAAACAAGAATTAGCAAAGGTCATCTTGAACAAAGACAGTAAAGAAAGAGTTAAGCACTTGACTGAAAAGAATTGTGGAAAGGTACAGTAAACCAAACCAAACCAAACCAAAACAAAACAAAATCCAGCATCCTATTGACACCAAAACAGACACTGCAACAATTGAAATAGAATGCAAAAACTTGATTTAGCTCTACACATAATTTTCAAACTTATTTTTAAACAATCATTTTTACTTACATGTATGTCTTGCATTTTAGTGTATGCTTGTATATGTGAATGGCTGCTATGGCCAAAAGAGGTGCAGATCGCTGAGCGGTGGGCCCCAGGCAGCTGTGACTTATCTCACATGGGTCTTGAGAACAAAACTGGGCACAGGCAAGAGTAGAAAAATATCTTAATTTCTGAGCCAACTCCCTGGCTCTGTAAACCGATTTCTGACAAGCTATCACTTATACGTACCGGACAAAGTACATCCTTCTCAGTGAACATTGCTGGAAGTACTGTGGAATGACATACTGAAGAAACTATACTTCCATCTTCCAAAATTTAATACATATAAAATAGATGTGAAATTTTAATGTGATATCTGAAAACATGAACTTACATTTAAAAAATTTTGAAGAAATGCTTCAGAACACTGGAAAGGACACGTTTCTTGCATTGGATTCTCAGAGCATGGGAAACACTAGCAGACATCTGAACAGAACTGCTTCATACTGAAAGGCTCCTGCTTAGCAAACGGAACACCCAGCAGACTGCACAGAACATCCAGCAGCCTGCAGAAACACGGAACACCCAGCAGACTGCAGAAACACGGAACATCCAGCAGACTGCAGAAACACGGAACATCCAGCAGACTGCAGAAACACGGAACATCCAGCAGACTGCAGAAACACGGAACATCCAGCAGACTGCAGAAACACGGAACATCCAGCAGACTGCAGAAACACGGAACATCCAGCAGACTGCACGGAACATCCAGCAGACTGCAGAAACACCCCACAGCATAGCTCTATAGCTAACAAGAGGCACATTTCCAAATTTATTTGGGACTCTAAAAACCCTCCAAACTATCAGCCCAACTAACGAACAAACAAAACAAGTGAAAATAGGTATTTTGAAAGGAAAGAACGCAGTAAATGATCAGCAAAGATGAGAAAGTGTTTAATATCATTAGCTATCGAGGGAATCCAAATCACAGCCCCAGTGAGACTCTTACTAAGTTGTTCAAGGACAAATCTGCAAGGCTAAAGTAACAACTGTTGGAAAGTAACGGAATAGACAATTGGAAATAGTTGTATAGGGCACATATCATGGAAGGCAGTGTGGAGAGCCCACAAAATACTTAAGTCTAATGTGTGCAGCCAGTAATAAAGAGCCTGAACAGAGCTAGTTTTCAGAGCATTGCTTCTAATAGGTGACAAATGGGAATGATCCATTGTGTCCATTAACGATGAATGGAAGATGTGATGTCATCATAACACATACACCATACAGAGAGAGAGAGAGAGAGAGAGAGAGAGAGAGAGAGAGAGAGAGAGAGAAGAATACTCCTCAGCTATAGAAAACTAGGATTTACTGTCATTGTAACAACATGGAAGGAGTTATAGGTTTTTTGAATGTTATCACTGTGAAGAAATGACAAACTCTTGAGAGGATATACATTATAAGCTGATTTAAATACTATGCGATGTATGCATACATTGAAACACAACACATCATCCTGTAATTTTTGTTTAATATGTCAGATAAATTTAATTTCATTTTAACTTTACAATTATAGAAAATTCCAGCATTCAAATCT
This sequence comes from Mastomys coucha, assembly GCF_008632895.1. NCBI lineage: Eukaryota > Metazoa > Chordata > Mammalia > Rodentia > Muridae > Mastomys > Mastomys coucha. The sequence goes on along the minus strand of NW_022196901.1, from coordinate 7,566,989 downwards.
CTTTATGCATTTAATCTGCCAAAAATTTGTTGAAATTATTATATTTGTAATGCTGCCTTCTTGCCTATTCCTGCTCTCTAATTGTCTATCTATAAACATCTTTGTGTGGATATTTATAGTTTTAGACTTTCCACTTGATACCTAAATATCAAAACATTCAGATTAATAACATCCCCTGATGAAAAAAAATCATAGCTTGTGTGAATCCTATATAAGTAGAAAAGACCTTCTCCAGTTTGGTTCCTTTCTTTAAAGTTTCCTCGTATTTCCCCCCTTTCTGTTCTTCGCAGTCTTGCCAGATCTGGAATCTTACAGTAGCTTCCTGCTCACACATTTTCTCCAACGGGTCAAAATCACCAGGAGCCATTGGAGGGATGCTATTATAAGCTTCTGACTTCCATTCCTAGATTTCATGGATAAGAATAGCAAGACAACTGCACACACAGAGACATGTATATGCACACTCGTGTGCGGGCACACATGTGCGTACATACAGACACACACACATACTCGTGCACACACATGTGTGTGTAGAGTATATTTTATTTAGTCACATATATCTTTATAATTTAAAAACTGAGTTCAAACTTCTTCCATTGTACCACGTTCCGTATCATGTTTAATATCTTGAAAGTGCCCCTATGTCTGCCTCATGACAGGTTAATGTCTTCTTTTAAAATGTGTTATTTGTTTGCTCTTTTTTTCAGTGACAGGCACGTAGTGAGCTAGTGCTTTACCACTGAACTGCATCCCTAGTTCCTTTGCTTCGGTCTTTATTCTTTCTCATTTATACACACTTTTAATTTGAGCGCTGTCTGCAGATAAGCAGTCATGAACTCATGCTAGAAGGCCTTGCAGGTACGCAACTGCATTGTTGTGAGAGACAACGAAGAGAAGTCTCGCAAAGGACTGCCAGTACCTTAGCTCTTTGGGAACCCAGAACTCGACTGAATTAAAGATCATACATCTCATAGATGACAAACATACTTCTTAATCGATATCTAAGGTAATATCAGGGAATTCAAAGCACTCCGAAACCTGTGATTGCATTTCCCTAATCAGTGCTTTTTAACTGGTTGTAAATCTCTTCCTTAGGGAAAGTTAGGAGTCTGCAATTTTCAATGTATTTTTCACACAGTCTCATATACATAGCGCCACCTGCTGGCTACTCTGCATAGCTACTTCAAATATCTTAAGGTGGACTGTTTAGAAGGTGTGGACATTCGGAGTTCACTGGTCCACCTTTGCATTTCTAAACGATCTCTATAGGAATGCACCTGTGTCAATATTTGCTGGCAATACAATACTGTTAAATGAAAATGTATACTTTTTATTCATTACTTGGTATCTTAATCCACCTTTCGGGCTAAACTAACACTAGTAAAATATAGTCAGGTTAGTATAGACACACTGTGAATGGCCAATTGATTTTCAGAAAACCTGATGACTTTAACCATTTTGTTGTTTGTACTTTATGATATTGTTGTAGTTATACCAGCCTTAGTAGCTGATATCTGTCCAGAGGAGAGTAGGAAATGCTATAGTGTGGCTTCTTTTATCCTCACAGCAAACAATGCTGAAAATAATATAATAAATAATATAATAAAGATATTTGCTAGCAGTGTTCTCAACTTAAAAATAAATTTATTGATTCAAATCTGGTAAGTGGAAGAAAATTGAGGGCCACTTTAAAATTAAACTGGTCATCTCTAATGGCTGATCATGAAATTAATGTCATCATTAAAACGCTGCAAAATATTTTATCCTTTTTATAGTCAACTTAATTATGACTGTGTGTTTATTTCTAAAGGGCAAAGAAAATACACATGGAAGTTATTTAAAAACAGAAAATGTCCCAATTAGGTTGTATAGATATATTATAGCACATAGTACCAAAAACCCCTAAAAGGAAAAATATTCTAGACATCTCAAAGAGCATCATGCATTATAAAATATATTTGGAAAGTTGAAAATATATGATGACAATATATCTGCTGTTATTTAATACAAATATGAAAGGTATGTTCATGTAGAGTTGAATGTTCACATTATAAAACAACACTAATATTCTTTAAAATACATTTCAAGGATCATGTAATGTATAGGAAAGATAAACTTATCCATGTTTTGAATAGGCTGTCATTTAAATACTGAGCGCTGTCCCCTACTGTGTATCTACTTACACTGAATTTAGAGACAGAGACTTAAGGAAGATGAGAAGCCAGATTTGTTTCACCATGCTCCCCTGGAAAGCACAACTTAAGATGGATTCCAATTTATAGTAACCATATGTGCTTTCCTTTCTGGGACAGTTAGAATATCACATTGTTATATATTTTTAATAAATATGACGAAAGCAATTTATAACTGATATGGCAAACACACACATAAATGTGTATATATAGAGAAAGTATTGTTTTTCTTTAGATGTGATCAATTGATATCTGAATAACATAATTACATAATTATTTTTTAACTAATTTAACAATGAATGTCTTTTAGAAAATAATGTACAGCAAGTATGACTTCAAATCTTGAATTTTTAACATGTTTCAGAAATTCTCATTCTTACAAAATAATGTTAAAGACAGTCAGATTAGGATCAAACAAAATCTTACACTTTCACTTTATTTTGATATCTTAAAATGCTTTTTACTGTTTATTTAAAGTAATAATCATTGTCCTTTTAACATTGAGGTACTTTTTGCAATAATTGTTATAAAATATAACAATCCACAGACCCAGAGATGTAAAGTAGCAAGGGGAGGGCTCAAACGGAGATGCATGGATCCCTCTACAATGGGCAATAGAATAGATATTGCAGGTGGGCTGGAGATAGGTGAGAATGGGAACAGGAGAGATCAAGTGGGGATAGGATGGAGGGAGAGAGTTCTAAACAGAGACAACTGGAGTTGGCAGCAATTTGAGGGCAAGGTAGAAGCCCTGTGCTATGGCAACTCTCAAAAATCTATTATGTTGACTAAGTCTCCTAGCAGTGGAGACTATCGGACTTGGACAGGTCATCTCCTACAACCAGTGAAAGCTATCAGTGTAGGGATTGGGATACCAATCCCGCCCCAAAGCCTTTTACTACAACTTGCCTTTCTAGCAAAATGTGCTGGGGTAAAGGTGGCACACAGTAGTGGGAGTGACTAAATGAATGACTGGTCAAGTTTTAGACTTATGTCTTGAGGGGAACCCAACTCTGACACTGCCTGGAAGACCAGGAACCCGAGGAACGATGCCCTCAGAGACCTAGCATAGGACCAAACTCGACTGGCAAAGAAAAAAAAAATCAATGAGATGATACCTAATGATATTCTGCTAAACTCGTAAGTTGATGCCTAGCCTAATTGTCATCAGAGGCTTCATCCATCAACTGATTGAAATAAACATTAAGCAGAACTCAGGGGACCACGTTAAAAGGGGGGAAGGACTATAGGGTCTAGAAGGGTCAAGGACAACAGAGGAAAATCCACATAATCCACAAAGTTGGGCTTTTAGGTACTCAAAGAGATAACTGACAATCAAGGAGCCTGGGTGCTCTAACTTAGGATCTCTGCAAATATGTTACAATTGTATAGCTTCATGTTTCTGTAGGAATTCTAACATTCTTTAATTGGGAGTATTTCTAGTTTCATTTTCAAATGTCCAATTGAAAAATTTTACTTATTCTTTTTATCTGCTATAAGTTTAAATATTCCATAGTAGGGTTATAAGGTGACATTTTATAAGGAAGGGTCATGTAAATGTTAGCAAAATCTAATGGAAACTTTGTTTACCATCTGTCTAAGGCTACTCCAAAGTAAGATTACAGAAAACTTTTTATATGATATGGGATATCAGACACCACGTTGTTTGTGAGTGGAGCATTGTATTATGCCTAACTCTGAGTTGTTGTTCTATCTAAGACTTGTAGGCAGATACATAATACTAATATGTTTTTCTTTCCTCCATTGTATGATAAACTATGCAATAGTAGATTAAAGAGCCATTTAAATGTGGTGTTTGTTTTATGTCAGAAAAGCAATTCTTATTTGCCACCATTGTCTGTGTCTTTGTTATATAACATTATAGAAAACATTCAGAATGCTATTAGAAATATCACGTTCAAGAATCAAAGGAATCTTGCATTACACCCTGATTTGAATTAAGTCAGCTAGTTAGTTTATCATTATCATGAATTGCTACTCCAAGTACTTTATCTACACAGTGGGAGAAGTTCCTCATTTTGCTTTCACTGAACTGCAAACACAACCAGAGTTAATCTCACAAGGTTCCTATGCCAACAAAAGATAGCCAAATGTTATGGGTTCTGCAAGAGTAGCAGAAATAACATTCAAAGGTGGGGTGAGTAGCTACAGTTTATCTCAACTAGATACATGACATTGTAAGGAAAGAAAGAGGATTGTTATACCTCAGGAAATAAAGCTACCTGCTAGAATGGAATGAACTTGGACTGAGGTAAAATGTCACCTATGCATGCTTGGCTGCAGAGTCTGAGAAAGTTATAAACTCAAGGTAAAACCTTGATACTTACTTTATAATGGCACACTTATGGCTGATGATGGGACGGTATTTTGGATATTTAGTACTAATTGCAACCTGATAGAATATAGAATCAGCTGGGAGATCAGCTGCTAGGCATTCTTGTGCCACATTATCTTGATTACACTAACTGATGTGGAAGCCTTATCTTGATTGTCAGTGGGTGGGACTCTTTCCTCAGGCAGCTTCGGATCCTGCCCAGAAGGCACCCAGTAATAGGACTTGCACAGCAGCACATATTCATCCTTTCTATTTTCTGACTACCAATGTGATCTGACTAGCTGCATAGTTTCAAGCCCCTGATGCCTTGATTTCTCTATCATGTGTTAGTTGTCTTAAGGAAAGCCAGGACAAGTCTCACTCAGTACCTGTGGCTCCTCACAGCACTTCTTACCCCTACCCTATCCTTGCCCTCAAAGGGGCTGGACTTCTGC
>NW_022196901.1:7537056-7561997 GCF_008632895.1 Mastomys coucha | reverse complement strand
CCCCCCCAGCCAGATCCCTATATAACTCAGCCATTTTAGCTAAGCCATCTCTTGGCCTGGGGCTCCTCTTTGGTCCACAGCTCCTCTTGCTGTCCCTTCACTCCTCTTCTCTCCTGGATTCTGGTCTGCTGGATTCGTCCCTCTGTCTACTTTCTCCCTTACATCTACAGTAAAAACCTCCTCCATACTTTAGGAGTAATTATGTCCCTTTTGTTTCAGTGTTTCATTCACATTGGCCACTTGTGCTTTGAGTTCTGAGCTGAAATAGACCTCTTCTCTCAAAGTAGCTTTTGCCAAAGTATTTCTCCCAGCTACAGTGAAATAAAGAAACTACTGTCCTATTTATTCTGTTACTTTTTTAGAATAGAAACATTTCTATTTTACTATGTTCCGCCTCTCATCCTAACCATCCATTTCTGTGCTTCCTATATAGATGATGTGGTGTGCTGAGTTCTAGGATGGCTCCTGAAGTTAGGGATCCATGATATGTATGCTCTAATTCCTCCTCTTGGATGTAAACAGTTTCTATGAAAATGATGGTGAGGATACGGAAGATAATTGGGAGGTTAATTGTCAACAAATATCACTTCCAAAATTATCTCATAGTATATGTTAATGATTTTAAAAGTTTAATATCTTTAGTTACATGATATGGACACATGGGACTATCATAGTGAACCCTCTTGCTTTGTTCAGTTAAGATATGCTAATTTAAAAAGAAAAAATACCTTTAATCAGTTGACTTTCCTTTATACAAAAATGAGATTACCTTGTATCTTGGGATGGGCAATTTTCAATCATATTAGCCCTTAAAATTGTAACCAGGTTATTCATGTTGTAGTTGTGAAGAACAGCAATGTTATGTGATTTTAAGTGTCCCATGTTGGGAATTAAGAGGCATCCTCTAGTCTGAGGACTGCAGTCTGATAATTAAGGGCATCTTACATCTATTAAAAACCTAAAGTGCTTGTCTTTCAGTTCTGAGTGGGAATGCAGCCTGGCAGATGCAATAGGGAGAAGAGAGTAGGTCCTTCTTATGATCTCCTGATCAAAGAACCCAACTGCAATAAATCCAGTTCTGATCTACGGAACTGGGAGATGATAAATGATATTTGTTTCACAGCAATGGAAACTAACAATTGGAAAGTGCGGTTTCTGTGCTGATTGGAGCTTGGTGCTTGCTCTAAACGATATTACATCTTAAACAGCTGACAGTGTTGGAAGTATGTCTCCTAGCCTTACATTTTATAAAAATAATTGGATTTATGCACAGTGGTAATTCTTCTATAATTGATGTTAACTGCAATAAATGTATACATATTAATTTTCTTCACATGGGCTTTGTATTCTGCATTTTTTAAAAATGGAGGCCAGCCCAAATATTTCGCTCTCTCTAACATTTATTTGGTAATAGCATCAAAGAGAACTTTCAATTTTGCAAAGTAACAGAAGAATGTCAACAGATACATTGTTAAGGATTTAAATATCAAAGAGAAGAAGAAGGAAGAAGGGAAGAAGAAGGAGAAGGAGGAGGAGCAAATTGATGAAGATGCCAGTTTTTGCTAAGATGTTCTTCAGGTTAAACATAATTATGGATTTTTTAAATTCCATCATAAGGTAGCAATGAGAATACATAGTTTCTAGCAATGCTTTGTGATGATTTAAATCGTGTTTAACTTTCACCAAGTCTTGTCCTTCTAACTAAACAGGTCTTCACTCCTTCTAGTTTACTCTGGTAATGGTTAAATATTGCCTGACAAATGTTGGCTACTTTCAAATATAGCTTTTTAATTTCTTTAAGCCCATCTGTACTGCACACCTCTGTATATCATGTGAGCAGTGGAAAGTTCATCCTGAGAACAAAGATGATGAATAGGACACCACAGCAGGAAATTTAAATAAAAAGAAAATATATTTATTGGCATACCTTTAAGAAAGAAAAAGATGTATACCATATAAATGACTTTCTGCCAACTTCTTCTCTTTTAATTCCCAGAAGTCCTCAGCAGTTGAAACAGAAAGAATGCCTTCCATTTGAAGTAAATTCTTTTGCACTGGAAGCATCTACATTGGACACCAGGGAAGAGATAGGCTTGATTTCAAGAATCCAGTGAGGTTAGCAGGAAATCATAAGACAAATGGCTGCCAAAGAGGGGAATGACTTGGCATCTCAAAAATAGAACAAATCCAGAATAAAGAAGGACACTTTAAAAGTTGGAGTACTCAGTCCCCTGATAAATTTGATTTAAATTAAAACTACATGTCTTTTCTTCTTTAAAGTGTGGACCTTGCTTTGTAAGAGACACCAAATAGCACAGGGGAAACCTGGCCAGCTGGCTGCAAATCTTGAGTCTGTCTGACACTCCTACATAGCAGCCATGAGCAGATAATGGTCACTATCAAACACATGAGATTGAAAACATTTTGTGCTTGAAATATTATTTACCTAACTCTCATTGAAATTGAGTGAACCCTTTATTAATTTATATAATAAAATATTTATCTGAGACATTCAAATGAAAATTGCTGCAAAGTATGTTTCCTGCCAATTGACGGCAGCAATACAAATTGTATCATGGTTTTCACCAGGATGAGACAAGTAATAATATAAAACTGATACTGTCTTAAATTTGTCTCATTTTTTATAAATAGCACAAGTTAAATGTATAACACATCTTAAGAGCATGGCATTGAAAAGGTAAAGGCAACCACACATTATCATACTGTATTCAGTAGACAGAAATTTGCTTTTGAGGTAATGGACAGACATTATCTCAAATATTTGAGCTTAAAACAACCCTTCATAAAAAAGAAAACTTCATAAGCCTTTGTGGCTTAGTGATTTATTTGTTTAAGAGCAAAATGAGTTGGGTATCTCTAGTTCAAGTGCTTTCATGATTTTTTTTTTAAACTTCTAAGCTATTTTCACTTAAAAACATTTGCAACCTATATCCTGCAATTAATTTAGACCACATATTTTACATGTATTATGAACTCTATGTGATTACCTGTGTACAGGTGAGCAGCATGGGCTTATTTGGTACAAATTATATCTTTAAATGTTGTGGAACTCACAAAGATTACTGTACATTTCTAAATTTTCTGTAACTTCTAAATTCTAAAACTGCAATCAAAATTTCATTTTGAAAGTACACTTTACAAATATTCTTATTTAAGATAAAAATAGTTGTACTTCTGGTCTGCACAGGTCTACCTTGGGCTCGAACTCAGTAGCTAGTTCCACAGCCCGGGGAGGAGGTTCCACTTCCAGGCACTCTAGCACACCCAGGATCTTAGGATCAGGGGTGAGGGGAACATAACATCTGTTGTTACACTACTAGGAGTAACTGGAGCCAACAGGATCCAGGGACACAGGAATCTCCCCCAACCAGTGGCTTGGGTTCCTTCTGGTCTGTGCTGGTCTACATCAGGTGCAAACTCAGTGGCCAGTCCCACAGCCCCCAGAGATGGCTCTATTCACAGATGTTCTAGCATGACCAGGATGTTAGGATCCCAGAATCCCATGATCCCAGGATTGCAGGAGCTTGGTCACACCAAGATCTTAGTGTTTCAGAGGCAGTTTGACTCCCAGGAACTCTGACACACCCAGAATATCAGGATCACAGAGACAGGTGCACACTGAGTAGTTCTGACTCAAGCATGATTACAGGAAGGACAGGCTCCAGTCAGATAATAGCGAGGGCAGGGAGCACTGGAAATAATCAGATGACAAGAGGCAAGAACAGAAGCAACAGAAACCAAGGTCACTTGACATCATCAGAACCCCATTCTCCCACCATAGCAAGTCCTGGATATACCATCACACAGCAAAAACAAGATTCGGACCTAAAGTCACTTCTCATGACAATGATGGAGGACTTTAAGAAGAACATAAATAACTTCCATAAAGAAATACAGGAGAGTTAGGATACTTGGGAGCAACTAATTTGCTTGTTTCTATTCTTTTTTTTTTTTCTTCTTTTTTTAAAAATTTTTTTCTTTTTTTTTTTGTTTCTATTCTTCTTAATAGAAAAAAATAAATTAGTATTTTATTCATAAAAAAATACAGGAGAACACAGGTAAACAGGTAGAAGCTCTTAAAGAGGAGACACAAAATTCCTTTAAAGAATTACAGGAAAGCACAATCAAACAGGCAAAGTAAATGAACAAAACCAAACAAAAATCCAAAATCTAAAAATGGAAATAGAAACAATAAAGAAATCATAAAGAGAGATAATCCTGGAGATACAAAACCTGGGAAAGAGATCAAGAGTCATAGATGCAAGCATCACCAACAGAATACAAGAGATAGAAGGGAGAATCTCAGGGGCAGAAGACTCCTTAGAAAACATTGACATAATAGTCAAAGAAAATACAAAAAGCTCCTAACCCAAAACATCCAGGAAATCCAGAACAAAATGAGAAGACCAAACCTAAGGATAATAGGTATAGAAGAGAACGAAGATTCCCAAATTAATGGTCCAGTAAATATCTTCTACAAAATTATAGAAAACTTCCCTAACCTAAAGAAAGAGATGCCCATGAACATGCAAGAAGCCTACAGAACTCCAAATAGACTGGACCAGAAAAGAAATTACTCCTGTCACATAATAATTAAAATAGCAAATGCACTAAACAAAGAAAGAATTTTAAAAGAAGTAAGGGAAAATGGTCAGGTAACATATAAAGGCAGACTTATCAGAATTATACCAGACTTCTCATCAGAGACTATGAAAGCCAGAAGATCCTGGTCAGATGTCATACAGACCCTAAGAGAATATAAATGCCAGCCCAGACTACTATACCCAGCAAAACTCTCAATTACCATAGATGGAAAAAACAAGATATTCCACAACAAAACCAAGTTAACACAATATCTTTCCACAAATCCAGCCCTACAAAGGATAATAGTTGGAAAACTCCAACACAAGGAGTGAAACTGCACCCTAGAAAAAACAAGAAAGTAATCTTTCAACAAACCCAAAAGAAGATAGGCACACAAACATAATGCCAACTCTAACAACAAAAATAACAGGGAGTAACAATCACTTTTCCTTAATATTTCTTAACATCAATGAACTCAATTTCTCAATAAAAAAACATAGACTAACAGACTGGATATGTAAACAGGACCCAGAATTTTGCTGCAAACAGGAAACACACCTCAGTGACAAAGACAGACACTACCTCAGAGTAAAAGATTGGAAAACAATTGTCCAAGCAAATGGCCCCAAGAAACAAGCTGGAGTAGCCATTATAATATCAAATAAAATCGACTTTCAACCAAAAGGAATCAAAAAGGATAAAGAAGGACACTTCATACTCATCAAAAGAAAAATATACCAAGATGAATTCTCAATTCTGAACATCTATGCTCCAAGCAAGGGCACCCACATTTATAAAAGAAACTTTACTAAAGCTCAAAGCACAGATCATACCAAACACAGTAATAGTGGGATCCTTTAACACCCCACTCTCAGGAATGGACAGATCATGGAAACAGAAACTAAACAGAGACATAGTGATACTCACAAATGGATCTAACAGATATTTATAGAACATTTCATCCTAAAGCAAAAGAATATACCTTCTTCTCAGCACCTCATGGTACCTTCTCCAAAATTTACCATATACTTGATCACAAAACAAGCCTCACCAGATACAACAAGAATGAAATAATCCCATGTATTCTATCAGATGACCATGGACTAAGGCTGGTCTTACATTCCAACAAAAACAATGGAAAACACATATACACATAGAAACTGAACAATGATCTACTCAATGATAACTTGGTCAAAGATGAAATAATAAAAGAAATTAAAGACTTTTAAGAATTTAATGAAAATGAAGACACATCATACCAAACTTATAGGATACAATGATAGCAATGGTAAGAGGAAAATTTATAGCTCTAGTGCCTCCAAAAATAAACTGGAGAGAGCTTACTCTTGCAGCTTGACAGCACACCTAAAACTTCTAGAATAAAAAGAAGCTAGTACACCCAAGAGGATTAGAAGGCAGGAAATAACTAAACTCAAGCCTGAAATCAACCAATTCGAAAGAAAAAGGACTATACGAAGAATCAACCAAACCAGGAGCTTGTTCTTTGAGAAAATCAACAAGATAGACAGATCCATATCCAAACTAATCAGAGGGCACAGAAACAGTATCCAAATTAATAAAATCAGAAATGAAAAGGGAGATATAACAATGGAAACTATGGAAATTCAAAAAATCATCAGATCCTACTACAAAAGGTTATACTCAACTAAATTGGAAAATCAGGATGAAATGAACAATTTTCTAGACACATACAAGTCGCCAATGTTAAAACAAGAGCAGATAAACCCTCTAAACAGTCCCATATCCCCTAAAGAAATAGAAGCCATCATTAATAGTCTCCAAACCAATAAAAGACCAGGATCAGATGAGTTCAGTGGAGAATTCTATCAGACCGTTAAAGAAGACCTAATACCTATACTCTTCAAACTACTCCACAAAATAGAAACAGAAGGTAAACTCCCCAATTCATTCTATGAAGCCACAATTACGCTTATACCTAAACCACAAAAAGACCAAATGAAGAAAGAGAACTTCAGACCAATCTCCCTTATGAACATTGATGCAAAAATACTCTATAAAATTCTTGCCAACAAAATCCAAGAACAAATTAAAATGATCATTTACCTTGATCAAGTAGGCTTCATTACAGGGATGCAGGGATGGTTCAATATATGGAAATCCATCAATGTAATCTACTACATAAACAAACTCAAAGAAAAAAAATCACATGATCATTTCATTAGATGCTGAAAAAGCATTTGACAAAATTCAGCATCCCTTTTTGTTAAAAGGCTTGGAAAGATTAGGAGTTCAAGGCTCCTATCTAAACATAGTAAAAGCAATATACAGCAAACCAGTAGCCAACATCAAACTGAATAGAGGGAGAAACTTGAAGCAATCCCACTAAAATCAGGAACTAGACAAGGCTGCCCATGCTCTCTCCCTATCTATTCAACATAGTACTTAAAGTTCTAGCTAGGGCAATTAGACAACAAAAGGTCAAAGGGATACAAATTGGAAAGGAAGAAGTCAAAATATCACTATTTGCAGATGATAAGATCATATACTTAAGTGACCCCAAAAATTCCACCAGAGAACTCCTAAAGCTGATAAACAACTTCAGCAAAGTGGCTAGATATAAAATTAACTCAAACAAATCAGTAGCCTTCCTCAACTCAAAGAATAAACAGGCTGAAAAAGAAATTAGGGGAACGATACCCTTCTCCATAGCCACAAATAATATTACGTAACTTGTTGTGATTCTAACCAAGAAAGTGAAAGGTAAGTTAAGAACTTCAAGTCTCTGAGGAAATAAATTGAAGAAGACCTCAGAAGATGAAAGGATCTCCTATGCTCATGGATTGGTAGGATTAACATAGTAAAAATGGTCATCATGCTGAAAGCAATCTACTGATTCAATGCGATCCCCATCAAAATTCCAACTCAATCCTTCATAGAGTGAGAGCAATTTGCAGTGGTTGTACCAGCTTGCAATCCCACCAGCGATAGATGAGTTTTCCTCTTTCTCCACATCCTCACCAGTATCTGCTGTCACCTGAGTTTTTGATCTTAGCCATTCTGACTGGTGTGAGGTAGAATCTCAAGGTTGTTTTGATTTGTGTTTCCATGAAGAATAAGGATGTTGAACATTTCTTTGGGTGCTTCTCAGCCATTTGGCATTCCTCAGTTGAGTATTCTTTGTTTAACACTGTATCCCATTTTTTTTTTTTGGTAGGGTTATTTGGTTCTCCAGAGTCTAACTTCTTGAGTTTTTTGGTAAAGGTTGGTAAAGGGTTGGTAAAGATCTTTTAACACCCTCATAGAAGCAGGGGAAGGGAAGATGTGATAGGGCATTTTCAGGAGGGAGGGAAACTGTGAAAGGGGATAACATTTGAAATGTAAAAAGGGAAAATGTCCAAAAAACAAAACAAAAACAAAACCAAAAACCAAACAAACAAACAAAAAGACAAAAATAGTTAGTTGAGACAATACACATGAAAGATTATAAAGTAAGGTTCTCTAATATGGTAAGGAAATAAGTAATTACTCCACATGCAGTTATTTTGCAAACAATATTAAAAATAATATTTATGTTTTAGGATTTGTGCTCTCAATTTTTTTGTAACATGTAAAAACTGATTCTTACAGGGATTAAGATTCTTTTGAAGAAAAGGTATAGCTTCTTTCATGTAGGAGCTAGAATTCTTGATACTATTGGCAACATGAGGTCAGGCTAACGGAGAACTAGACTTTGGTGGCTGGCAACCGAAGATTAATAGTAAAAGTAAAGTTAGTACGTGGAAGATTGTATATTTGTTTAACTCAAGCTAGTCCCTGAGTGAACACACAATTAGGTATGGCAGTGGAATTTGACTGTTCATTGGTTCCCCATTCTCTGCCTATTCCAGACTCCCATGGTTGGTTCTACATGAGTGACTTAAGTGCAAGGTGGACTGATGCAAAGTCTGACTCCATTTCCACTGTGCTGCTCATTGCTTTTGGACCTAAAATCCATTAACTCCTCTCTTAATGATGTTGTCAGTTCACTCCTCAGGTTGTAAAGCATACATGTGTTAGACCACAACTTTCGGTGGAAGCTTGTAGTATTCCTAGTGCCAGAGATGAAACATGATTCAAGTGTTCATGCCTCTAGGAGCAGTGACTAAATTCAAAGAAGAGATATAACTCTCAAGCCAGATAGTCAAAGCCAAAGCCGGTACATTTTATGATTTTTATATCCCCTAAGTGAAATGGATGTGCTCTTTACAGAAGAACTTGAAACAATGTAGTATGGAGCTGCTGTATTCATTTGATGAACAGAAGATAGTGGGCCTAAGGCTCAAGAGGATTATGGTCCTGGTGACATCATTTAAGTAAATTGTCCAGATTGGTCTGTGTCTGATTTAATCTTATCACTAGCAATTTTAGCTTTATGAGTGCAGTACACAGACTAATGTCCACCAAAACTGCCCAAATTGTTGTCCCTGGAATAAATAAATTGTTAGGTTTCAAGGCAAGAAGAATTGAAGGTTACCAATAACACAGATAGTTACATTCTTGACAGTAGGAAATAAAACAATGTTCCAAAAAGTGTGGAAGGCTTTAGAAGCTCAAGAAGACATGTGGGCAGTTCTCCATGGTAATTATAGGAAGAGGACAAACCAGTGATATGTCACCTACATCCAATGGCTAATATGTGGACCTCTAAGGACAATTTGTCTTTTTATCAGTTACCAAGTGGGTGTGAACTGGTTGTAGTAAAAAACTGATTAATTAACTGAATTTTTAATTTTATATCATAAATGTTAACTTAGATATGATTCTGTTGATGTGCAATTATATCAGTGATTTAATTGCTGATGGTGGGAAAATAAACAAAAACTTTTCACCAAAACCAGAAATCTCTAGTGATAAAATAGTGGCATTTATATTTTGGAAATAACCAACTGCGGTCTAGTTGGATTTAAGGATGCCTCAATAGGAGAAAACTTAAGTCTAGGACTTAAAACCTAGCCAAGAAGCCACAGCAACTGGGTGCAACTTCCATTTTCCTAAAGCAGTATCTAGTCTAACTGTACTCTAAGTATATATCTTTATATCTACAGTTAAACATAGTTCTCACTCCTCATCAAAGGAACATTTTTTTTGCAACATATGAAGAGTATTTCAGGGACCTCCCCTGGTCAAAATGCAGTGAATAAATGACCACAGTGTTCCCAGCCCTACCGATACAGCTTCAATGCAATCCCTACACTTAAGACTAAGTGGGTAATTTTTTTTTTTTTTTATAATCCAGAGTACCAAGACATCTGTTTTGAGCTTGTACCTTATTGACATGCCATGGATGCTATTTCCAGAATATCACAACCATAGTTCATTAAACAAGCCCTTCATAATGTCAGCATCAGTTGATATGAAGATGTAGATGGTGGAAATTCCACAAGGTCTCATGGCTAGATGAACAGCTACAGGCAATCAGGGGATGTTTAGAGATAGAATTAATCATTTTTCTCTAGGGATGAACCATCTGATAAGTTATCTAGTCACAAATGGAATTGTGTATAATATCTTTCCATTAATTCCAGGACAATATCACTTAATTGTCCACACAATAAGGCTTTAAATTTATTTAAATTATTTCTAAGCTGTTCTAATTTAAATCTTCTTCTTGTAAGAATTCTATACACGAATATTTATTTCATTTCTACCCTTCCCATATCTCTCTATCCCAATCTGATCCATGGCCTCTTCTTTTGCAATGCTTATAGATATACATATCTTTATCTTCAGTTTGTCAAACAAGACCATATGTAATTATAAAGTAGGCCATCTATTGATATATTAAAAATGATGAAATCTAGAGAGAATAGGAGAATTTTACATTATGTTTGGCTTCTACATTTTTTCTATTATTATTTTTCAAGCAATGGTTTTATAAGGATCATTACTTCAGGTATTGTTAAAGAGATTAAGAGTTATAGTTTAATACAATAATGGTGTTTAAGTCAGTATAAAGTTTTTGTATAAAAGATAACTATTTTCAAAGAAAAAGCTGTATAAATGTAGAGTAAGCTAGGGGAATTCAGTATTGCATTGCATGAATTATTTCTATGAAGTATCTGCTGTATTTGCACCATATAAAATGGTATGGCTCATGAAATGTGGTTAATTAGCCTCTTATGCCCTAGGAAAAATGAAACAAAATCTTACTCTATGCAGACAAAAAGCAGCCACCCCAATAGAAAATAAGAGCCGCATGCGTTTTAACTGTTTTCCAACTCATAATGTGTCTAGGAGTGTTAGCAGATTATGGAATCTCAACATACGTTTTTTATTCAGCTGTGGCTTGGTGCCTTGTGGCAACTCTGCAATTGAATCAAGCAAGATTTTGTCAGAACATATACATGCCTTCCTCTCCTTTTAAAATAGGAAAGTTTGTATACAGATAGTGATATTTGTCAAACACTTTATGTAAACTGTTTATTATTATGCATTACTATATATAGTCACATGTATTTATATAATTGAATAAAGAAATAAATGTAGTAGGTGAGAAAATAATCATGAGAGAGAGAAAAGCAGGCCTACAACCCCGTTAAACACATTTAAGAATACTCTATGATGTTGGTACAAAGTCCCAGTGACAAAGTCATGTAATGACCCTTCATTCTTTCCAACAGCTGAGGTGTACAGAAAACTGATTATTCTTGAACAGTGTCCTCATCCTGTGGTTAACAACCCCTTTGGGATCCAATGGTCCTTTTACAAGGGTTGTCTAAAGCCATCAGGAAACAGATATTTACATTGTGATTCATATAAAAAATACAGTTATGAGGTATCAATGAAAATAATTTTATGATTGAAGGTCACCACAATATGAAGAGCTGAATTAAAAGGCTGGAGCATTAGGAAGGTTGAGAACCATTGCTCTAGAAACTCTGTCTTGTCTTTGATCTACAAAAATTTCTGTGGAAACAAAGTAGTTCATATAAAACTAAAGTTCTGGGCAAGTGTGCATGCTGAGGACAAATGACCAATCTATGAATAACATTTACTAACTTTCTGAAATCTCATAGACCAGTATTATGATCTGGCATTAAGAATTATAGATATCAATTAAAGAGGTTAAGTTCTAGAAGCAGAACTATATTATGAAGAAGAATATGGATTCCAACTTTGAAGTAAACACTTAATTCCAAATACTTCAAGAAGTAAACACCATTTTACATAATATTTCATCTTCCTCCTCAATGAAAGAATTATCATTATCCTCACTTCATGTTACTGAGAAAAATCTTAATTTCAATCTTGAAAAGAATAGTATAGTTTTCCTATTGGTGCACAAATAGTAAATATTTGAAAGCATATTTAAAGCATTTTCTAAAGTAACAAAATTTAAAACTAGCACTTAAATATAGGTGATCTTTACATGTCTGTTTTCATTTCTTCATGACCTCATAACTGCTTACTCCCTAACTTATTTTTGGCAGAAAATTATTCATGGAGTGTCTACATATGTATGGTAACTTACCAGGTTCTCAGCATGGGGCATTGATTGTTCTATATTTGAGAAGCACATGTTATTTTCTAACTCTGTGACTAGCATGAGATTCAGTGTTAAATGCAAAACATTCATTATTCCATGTACTTAAACTGTCTATAAAATGCAAAGCTGTGATACGGAATGCTATTTTATTGCCAGGATAAATTTTAGTACAATACTGAATCAACTATCTCCTTGGAAACTAATAAAAGAGCTTCTTTGCATGGGGATATTGGAATATTCTCTCTCACTTGCCACTTAGCAAATGACACATTCATGTTACTACTTTCTACATTCTTTGGGTGTAAAGATGAGCAAGGCAACTATGTTCTATTTTTGCTAATTTTCTAAAAGGGAGTGTTCCATTGTGTTTGAAAAACAAATCAGGTAGGTAGATCAAAGGATATAGGATCTCAATATTTATGCAGTCCTCATAACTCACTAAGATTTTATATGTAGAAAACAACTGAAGGAAACAACTTTTTATAATGGAAACCATAAAACAGACATTTACTGACATATAATCTCTCTACTCACCATTTCCTCTCTATCTTACTCTCTTAGCCTAGTTTAGATTAATATATTTGCTTCCTAGATTTAGGTCTCCCTCCTCCCTCACACTCCTACTAGAATATTCTAACTGAAGCATATATCAAGTCGTATAATCCTCCTGCTCAGCAGTCTTTAATGGCTCTCTCGTGTCCAAATCCTGTACTTGACTCTGACTTACTGGTGCTTTCACCTCCACTCACTCCTTGTTTCATGATTTAGTAATGGAAGCACTATCAGTGGAGTTCCACGAGTATGTTCTTTAGCAGGATTTGTTGCCTGATACTTCCCTCCATCTGCTGAACTCTTGATCTCACTTTCCCTCGGACTGTTTTAATTTATCCTCTAAAAATTATTTCACCTAGAGTTATGTTTGGCTTTATCGTTCTGCTTAACCTGATGCTTACTTATTCTTTTATATCCAGCACTGTCTTAGTGTTTCCCACCTCCTTTTGGTGTGTTTTACATCTTTATTTTCCATTACACTCAAGCTCTAAGAGACTTTTTTTCTTTTAGTTGTCAATGAATTGAAGAATACCTGACATATAACTAATGGCTTCTCCTAATTGATTCCAAATACCAAGAAGAAGGAATGGCCAAAATCCATGTTTTTACTGCTTTGTTGGTGGTGGTGTGTTGCTGTTGGTGATGGTGATAGTGGTGTGTTTTTGGTTTTTGTTTTCTTTTTTATGTGCATGTCTCTGTGTGTGTATGCGTGTATGTGTGTGTGTGAGTGTGTGTGAGTGTGTGTGTGTGTGTGTGTGTGTGTGTGTGTGTGTTGGCATATACTTGTAATCTCAATACTCAGGGGACTTAACCAAAAGAACTTGAATTCAAGGCTAGAATGTACCACATAGTCAGATACCTCTCAAAACCAAACAAAAAATGAAAACCTAAGCCTTATATCAGATTACTTTTATTTTTATAATACTGATACTGAATATGGATAAAGCTCTTGATTCATGTTTTACACTCAACCCTCTGTGTAGTATTTAAAATTTCTTTTTTAAAAATCATTTATTTATTTTTATTCTTTAATCCTCTTTTACAGTCCAGATTTCATACCCCTCCTGGTCTGCCCCCTGACTGCTTCCCATCCTATACCTCCTCCTCCTGATCATGTCTCCAAGAGAATGTCCCTACCACACCAGATCTCCCTACTCCCTGAGACCTCAATTCTTTCAAGAGTTAGGTGCTTCTTCTCCCACTGAGACCAGGTCAGACAGTCCTCTGCTGTATATGTGTTGGGGGCCTCATATCAGCTCATGTATGCTGCCTGGTTGGTGGCTAGGTGTCTGAGATATCTCGGGGGTCCAGGTCAGTTGAGACTGCTGGTCTTCCCATGGAGCTACCCTCCTCAGAATCTGGTAGCTTAAAAAACTAAAGACATAGTCACTTCACCAATTGATGTGAGATGGTTAGTTAGATAATAGATAGATGACCGATAGATGATAGTCAGATAATAGATTAACAAGACTTATTTTGTGCTCAACTGAATTATTTATATGTTTGGGATTCCCCTATTCATTGTCTTAAGTAGAATGATCCTACTGGGAAGGCTTGGATTAGTTATGAACTCCATGTTCCAGGAATCACACAAATGTTAAGCAGATTAGCCTTGTTGTGGGATCATGTTGTGATTAAATGTAACAATTAGCAATATAAATAGTTTAAAAACTCAACCAAATGGAATGACTATGTGTTTGTGAACTCTTGGCTGCATTACATTTTCTATTTTCCTGTCACCTAAAGAAAGTCATTTGCACAATCCATAGGATGGAGAGGCATATATATATGTATATATATATATATATATATATATATATATATATATATATATATATATATGTATATATATGCAAAAGCATGAGCTATTAGTTGTGGAGAGAGAAAAATGGCAAAAAATTGTCAGAATTATTATTACTATTTTGGGAAACCAAGTGATGTTACTGGAAAACATCTATAGATGATACCAATCCCCATAATAAGAAATGGTGAGGGCTGTAATTGGAAGGAAAAGTGAAGTTCTCAGTTTTATAATTTTCTAAAGCATTCTTTTCAAGGAATATAGCATACTTCCCTAATGCACTAATGCAGTGATGAGTGACTAATAGCAGTTAGAGTCCCAAAGACATAAAACTGACAGAAGTTGGCACTTGGGGCTCACAGAGACGGAACTGACAACTAGAAAGCCTGTGTGGAGCTGACCTAGGTCTTCTGCATATACATACACATGGCTGCACAGCTTGTTGTTCTTGTGGGACTCCTAAGAGTGGGAGCAGGGCTGCTTCTGAATCTTTTACCTGATTTTCAGACTCCTTTCCTTCTATTGCTCAGCCTTAATATGAGGAGAGGTTCCTAGTCTTATTGAAACTCGATATGTTATATTTGGTTGATATTCCTGGTAGGTCAGCTCTTTTATGAAGGGAAAAGGAGGAGGAGTATATGGTAATTGGAGTGGTGGTTGGGATGTAATATATGAAAAGAATAAATAAAAAATTAAAGTGTGAGAAAAAACAACAAAACATAGTTTCCTTTATACCCTGAAATTAGTAATTTTGATTCTATTCCTTTTGATTATAAACACAGTTATACTTTTATAAATGGTTGCATCAGTTCTGACTGGTCTTCACTAGGTAGAAAGCACTTTCTTGGAAGTGACATCCCTGTAATTATTAAATATAAAATGTAGGAGTCTTATTTTCTGGTACCAAGTAATTAAAAATGTTTCTTCTATTAAAACCTAAACTAATGCACTATAAATTTGAATTTTTTTCATAGAGTGCATTGTATCTTGGGATATCATAAATGATTATACCCCAGTAATGGTAATGTCAGCTTGGATGGAAGCCCAAGAGACATATCATATTTGTAGCAAGATTTCTTTTCTTTCAATTTATCTGTATTCCTATTAAAAACTGTACTGTAACATGATTAACATTTCATTCAGATTCCATATTGAATGGAGACAGGCAACAATGGCAACAGTTCATACTACTTTGGAATTAAGGTATTTAGGTCTTTTTAATAATAATATACAGTAAATATGTTATGATAATCATTTTAACAAACATAGACTATACTTTTCCATTAATCTGTTTCAAAATTTAAAAAATTGGAAAATGGGAACTGGAAAGGTGATTGTTCAAAGGATGTTAGCTCAATTATCACCACCCACATTAGGTATTTCACATCTCCTGATAACTCCAGCTCATGTGACCTGACACTCTCTCTGGCTTCTGCCGGCATGTGCACTCATGTGAACATATCCATATAAAGACACCCTAACATTTACATAATTCAAAATAAACTAAAGCTAAGGGAATAATATGGTAAATATAAAAGATGATGCTTAGATTAATTTTCATTCAGGGTGTTATTCAATTTACGTTTGTATACACTAAATGAATACCAAACTACTCTCTTCATGATTGTTCATGTGTATCATTTTGCTCCATTGGGTGTTGGAATATTTTAGCTTTATAGTAACTATTGGCAAGCATTGCATTACAAGTTTAAATAATCTTGAGCAGGTTCTTATCTGTATGAGAGAATCACCTCATATTTGAAGTTGAAGACACAGATAATAATCAATGTTCCAGGAAGATAAAAGAGACAGGAACCTTTGTTTCCTTTGTGTGCAATCAATATTCATTTCCCTTGCCACCTTTTTCCTTGCACCTCCAAGGTATTTGGTAGTTATTCACACCTGATGTGCCTCTTACTTTGAGTAAAGGCTTGAGTACTTCTGTCTTTATTGCTTTGCTCTGTAAAGAAGAACTATAGCCAGATTGCTGAAAGCTATATATTAAAAGAAGATTATTGGTTGAGAAATGTCTGACCCAGAATTACTCCTGTTTAAAGGAAATGAAGGAACAAGGAGAAGAGCAAAAACTGAAGGAAAGGCCATCCAGAGACTGCCCTAGCTAGGGATCCATCCCATCTGTAGACACCAAACCCAGACACTATTGCTGATGCCAAGAAGCGCTTGCTGACAGGAGCCTAGTATAGCTGTCCCCTGAAAGGCTCTATCAGAACCTCATCAATATAGAAGTGGATGCTCAACCATCAGACTGAGCATGGAGACTGTATTGGAGGAATTAGGTGAAGGACTGAAATAGCTGAAGTGGTATGGTTTACAAACTCTTGAGAAGAACAATATCAGCTAACTCGACGCTGCCCCCCCCCCCCCGAGCTCAGGGACTAAACCATCAACCAAAGAGTATATACTCATGGAAGGAGTCATGGCTCCAGCTGCTTATGTAGCAGAAGATTGCCTTATCTGGCATCAATTCAAGGGGAGGCCCTTGGTCCTGTGGAGGCTCCCTGGCCCAGTGTGGAGGAATGCTAGTGCAGTGAGTCTAGAGTCGGTGAGTGGATGGGGGAGCACTCTCAGAAGTGGGGAGGGTATGTCTAACCATTCTTTGCAAACAAATAATCATTATTCTTCTTGCTCCCCCTACCCTTTTTTGTAGTTTAGTGTCCTGCAGTGTTTAGTTAATCTAGATAGATAAATTCAAGAATCCTGCTTTGTGAAAAAGAAAACAAAACAAAAAACCCCAGTTCTATTAGAAAAAAAGAATAAAAATGGACAGTTATAGTAAATCAGTCACATAGGATCTAGAACGGTTTTAATAGGGAGAGGGGACTGTAACATGTTTGTTCCTGCTAATCTAAGTGACTCAAGCTTTGCTGAATATTCTCCTTACTTGGAATTCTGGCATTCCATTTATATAACCGGCTGTTCTACCTCAAATTTCTGGTGCAATACATTTATCTTACAACATCCAACAAATGTAAGAGAGAGAGCTGTATTACCAGATTTCCAAATGTGCTGTATATAAAACAGATGCCTGAGGTACACCAATACATCCATCGTGAATACCAGGCTGTCACCACACCTCTGGCACATCTCCTACAGTCCCTTCTTCATCTGTCATTGCTAATACATTTCAGTTTAAAAAGAAATAAAACAGAGCAGACCATGCTCCTGAATATATTTCCCTGTTTAATGTCCTCAAATATATTTGCATTATTAGTTTAACCAATTTACTCAGAGTAGTGGTCAGATTATTGCTCAATGAGTAGCTCCAGTGTTTTTTCTGATGTCAAGGTACCTATGGTATATAAATGATGTTAAAAGTTCCTGATAAAGCATCTGAGTGACTCTTAGAAGAGAAGCTACTCCTGCTGAATAAGGCTGTCATTTTCCTCTCATCTCTGGAATAGTGTGAAATGGGAGGACTCTTCTCAAATTTGCTCTAGCAGGCACATTAGTGCTTGCTGTGGTTGTTGATTAGTGACTACTGACTATGTAGCAACCCTGGTTTTTAGCAAGCATCTGCCTTCCATAGACACTAACATATTTGCAACTTCAAGTGAGCTTTACAATTCAGAATATTTTGTTTAGCTTAATGTGATCAGTTACATGAAGGGAGCCAGCCACCTCAGCACTCAAAAATCAGAACTGTGGAGATGATGTTGGTGAGATTTCAGCTTACTGTTTTACAAATGTGTATATTAAACCTTGGACACAGAGAAAAGATTTCATTTCATTTGGATAAGTTCTGAAGTGTTTTCAATTATGACTATGGGAGGCTTCGGAGAGATTTATCACTTCTTTTCATTATTTAATTAATCCTCTTTGTTGTTTTACTGAGTTCAAATGTAAATAGCTTGCCTTACAACATCTGAGGCTGTCATAGGTTTGATAATGGAACATGAAAATATATTACATTAGACTCCCTAGTCTACGGGGGATATACCTTAGGACATTTTACAGACAACTAAAATTGCAGATAGTGCTGAAGCAAACATACATTTTCTTCCTAAGCCTACATACTTGTGATAAGGTGTGATTTATAGGCATGAGAAGAGATGGACAGAAGTAGGAAAAGATAAAATTTGGCAGTTATAACAATGTACAGAAGTAAACGCCTCGTCATTTATTCACTGAAATTCCCATTTAATATCTTCAAATCACTGATTGGGAATAGCCTAAATCTTGGACAACAGAACCACAGACAAGGAAAGAAGACCACAGCTCAACTCATCTCAGGAACGGAAGAGGTTAATATGATAACTGTATGGGCAAAGTTAAAATCATATATAATGATGAAAGTTAAACAGAAAGCTCTTTATAACATAAGAAAAATCTAATATATACTTAAATAGAAATGTCCTCATTAAAATTTTAGGTGTATTTCATGGATTCTTAATGATATATTAAATATTTCTTGAACTATATAATACATAGTAATAACAATTAAAACTCTTATTGATCAAAGATATTTTCTTTTACACATAGAAGATATAAAGTATATGTAGATATCTTTATTGCTTATAGAAATCATCATAGATAAATTGTGATTTATCTGCTATCAATAATATAATTTGCCATCAGCAGTTATAGTGTTATAAGGCCATTATACTGAAAAGGAGTCACCTTTATATACTCAAGCAAACATACCCAAGTAACAAAGAGTATGCGGAGACATTTACTCATATAATCAACTGTCAACATGAAAAAATCTGCAGAAACTCAATGGATAAAGCAAAGGACAACAATATTTATGCAGGTGAATACTTCTAATACATACTACAAATGTCTACAAGATAAAATAATTTGTTGTAAATGGTTAATTTATATATAAACCTAGAATCATAAAAATAGAAAAAGAGAAAATTTTTATAACAGAAAAATGATATATTTTTCATAAAACTTGAATTCTGTGATAAATAGTTGTCATTACATAGATAATTATGCAGAAGAATGCTGTGTGTATTCAGTCACATTGGGTAAACATGTATAAAGATGATTAATAATTCTGAGAAATTAAAATAAAACATTGGTGGTCCCTAGTGGCCAACAGACTTTAATGGACACTTTGCATACATAAAATATAAATGGAAAATAAATAGTGCATAGAAGTAGACATCCAATATTATTAGACCAGGAAAATGTACATTAAAATCACAATATAATGTCATTTCAAAAAATTTATTACCAACAAAAGTGACTCAGAAGATTTTTAGTCCTAATTCTAACTTCGTTCACCATTTGTGGGACACAATTTAAAAAAAACTTTGGAAAACTGTTTTGAAGACTCCTGTTAAATTGTCAATAATACTACTAAATGGACAATTAACACAAATTTTATATTTACTCAAAAGAAATAAAAACATACAACCACATACAACTTATACACTTTTGTAAGAAATTTCGTAACATGAATCAGAGTACCCACACAATATAAATAGCCCGAATGTCTATTAAAAACAACAAAATCAAATATATTTTAAAATAGTTATACTACATATTTATGCTTTACTAGATATATTATATATTTCATAATATATTCCTAAGTTAAATTTGTAGAAATGAAGTGCTGAGTTCTTGGTGGCAGTAGAGTGTATCAGGGTGAACCATAAACAAATGCATCAAATAAAAGTAAGAAAGAAAGAAAGGAAAAAGAAAAAGAATTCAAAGTGCTTTCATGTTTCTGAATTTAAATTCAAGGAAATAAACTGTGCCCATAAAGTGAGAGTGACAAGGACTAGTGCATATTTTATGGCCATTCGTCAACATTTAGTGTTTTAATTGCTCTATTATTTATACCCTGATCTCATTTCCTCGAGTTCTGATGTATAGAAGCTGAGTATTTTGCATTTTTTTAAAAAGGTAGCAGTAAACTATTCTACATATCTACCATAGCATAATGTAACTACCTAAATTGTAAATAGACAACAGCATATTTTATGTGTTTTGCTCCTCTGTGATAAGAACTATACCCTTACGTACCCTTAAACTTTTGTAAACACTTGTCCTTTAAAATTTCTCTTTTCTTTTTGTTGCATTTGTTCATTACTCAAATAAAATACTATAACTTGGAAACAATAAATGAAGCCTACTATGCTCCACATGATGCATACTCTTATCTACATCACTCATAATATTTGTTACCTAATGACTATGTATATATATATATTACAAGGACTCCTACAATATTAAAACAAAACAGCAGCCATCAATTTGTAGAAAAGAGAATATGTTAGTTATACCTTTTAAATATGTAAAATATTATCTGTTCATATTTTGGGAAGCTGGGTTATTTGAAATTGTAACACACAATGCCTTTGTTTTTCTTTTCTTTGATTAGATATTAGATAATTCAATTAATGTGTTTTACATGTCTCTATAGTTGATTTAACCATCACATTTTTTAACACACATCTTTTCCTACTTAAGTTTGTCAGAAATGTTCTTTAGATTGCTTCAGTACTTTCCCTTAATAAAGTCACAGACAAAGAAATTTAGAGCCAGCCACCCATAGACTGAAGATACATGAAGATGTGCTTCAGATCTCATGGTGATTTGAATCTTGACAGTATCTTATGGTCACTGGTAATAGAGTTTCAACTTTTGAAGATCATCTCACTTAACTGAGAAGGGTAAACTGACGCCATGACAAGCTTCAAATTGGTCATTCAGGAGACGAGGCCTAAATCTCTGTTTCCAAGAACTGGACAAGTCCAGGAAAGTCCAAGCCTCAGCAGCTTACCCACCACCTGACCTGAGGCAAGGACCATGGGCCAGCAGCAGTTTCTAGAGCTCCTCAGCAACAGTTTTCAGACTTGCCTAGCAAGAGTTTCCAGCCCCAGACCCCAGCACTGGTTCGGGAATGTCCCTAAAGATAGAGTCAAAATTAAGGTAGAGGTCACCTCTCCCTCCTCAGAGTTCCCCTAATGTGCTTTAAATCAGGTCTGCAAGCTCACTTTCAGATCTCTCTGTCTTTGGAGATGATAGACCCCAGCAGGCTAGACCACTGCAGAAAAAAACACTCTGCATTTATATACTATTTGAGAGAGTGTTATCATTCTTCAGCAAATTATGGACTCTTACAAACAGATTTTATCTAATTGTAATATCTTTTTTTATCAGTTCCATGAAAATCTTACATAATTTGTTTAGATCGTATTAATTCCCTCCCCAATTCCTCCTAGGTCCTCCTATCCCCACTCTGCTAACAACACAACTTTGTGCCCAATTTGTTGTTGTTTTTGTTGTTGTTTTTCATTTCCTTTCTTTTCTATTTTCTCTTATCAAATTTAATTTGTTTTGTGGATATATAGCCTTCCACTTAATCAGAGTCAAGTTATCAAGAACAAAATTTATAAAGAAAACCGATTCTCCCTGTCCTGGAAGCTACGAATTGCTAAGTTTTCAGGTTTTTTTGTTTGTTTGTTTTATTGATTTGTTTTGTTATTGCTGTTGCTGGTGTTGGTGTTTTTGTTTGTTTGATTGTTTTTGTTGTTGTTGTTCATTTTTGCTATGTGGTTTTGTTTTTGCTTGGTCTGGGGGTGTGATTTTATGTCTACCTCTCATTTCCATACTAAGATTTCGTGTGGATTAAGCATGGCTTGCATATCGTGTCAATCATTGTCTGTTCATGTTTACAGCTGTCTAGTGGTATCTAGAAGATAGTTTATTTGTATTCATCTACCACCTCTGGATCATACAGTTTTCTCTAACTCTCTTCTCCAATAATCCCTGAGTAAAGCCTCATTGCTCCTGGCTAGCATTTATCATGCCTGAAGGTGTTACACATATTACTGGAGGAGAGGAGTAATCTGCAATCTTACACAGCTTGGAACCCTGAGAACTACAGTAACATCTGGCCTGGCAAGATATGTCCACTGTTGCAATAGTGGCACAAAATTCATAAGAATAACAAACCTCTTTCTGATTAAATTGAAGGCCCATACCCAAGTCTATGACTTGTCTAGCCACAGCTGGCATTATAACTAGGAAAAGAGCTTGTGTCTAGACAAATCATAATTTTAAGACAGGACTTATTACTATTATTCTATTTAGTCAATAGTGTTTTAAACTGATTCCTCATAGTGGCTTATCATTATTCCTATATATTAATATATCTATTAACATAACTAGATAAGCCTCTGTTTGCAGTAGATGGCGATTAATGCAACTGACCAAGGTGCAGAGAACAAGAGACTGGAGAGTGTTTAGTCCTAAATGGGATACTGAAATCACATTCCACTCCTACTTTTGCCCTACCTCTCTCTACACAATGGAAAACAACAAACAAAACACCAGATCTTTTAAATACATGTTAGCACTGAAAAATCATCTTGCCTTTGTAGTATTTTGATTTCAAATTTTATTTGTTACAACTTTTCACATTCTTTACAATTCTAATTCCAAAATGTATCAGAAATTCATTTCCATATTTCCGATTACAACTACTAATTAGATCAAATCTTCAATTTGTTTTTGTTGCTCATGATCAGTTCATTGGTGGTACATTTGTTTTTCCTTAGTTCACTGGTGTTCATTTGTTTTTCTTTTCATTGGCTATCAGAAACATGTCCTTATGAAGAGTCATCTCATAAATCATCCTTCTCTGATTAAATATTGCTAGTGTTTATGTTTTAGCAGTGTGTACTCATTGAAGGTTCAGTGTAAAATAATTCCTTAAGGAAGCAATAATTCATTTTCCTCTCCCACCATTGGACTTAGGCTATAGACAATCTCTTTGATCATGTTGCATCAGTTTACATCTCATTAAAGTAGTTATTTACCCAAAGCAAATTTGGTCCTAATGTCTTTGCATTTTAACTTTAAATTCATTGATGATTCAATTTTCTTTTCTGTGCTTAGTGATTAACTGAGTTCAAAACAATGGATCTAAAGAAGTATTTTTAAATGCAGCTCATGTGTTTATGCCATTTTTAAAAAGAAAACTGCAATTTATGTTAGTTAATTGATAAAGAAGATTATAAAATTTTGCCATGCTAATTGAATCTACCCACATTTTAATATATATTAAATATATCTTTAATGATGTACCCAGGGTACCTGGTGCAGTATACT
Organism: Mastomys coucha; assembly: GCF_008632895.1. Lineage (NCBI taxonomy): Eukaryota > Metazoa > Chordata > Mammalia > Rodentia > Muridae > Mastomys > Mastomys coucha. The sequence continues at coordinate 7,538,445 of NW_022196901.1, read as the reverse complement.
TCAGATGAAGTAGAGGAGGCCCTTGCTTTAAACAATTTCAATGTGAAATAAACTGATTCATGCAAATAAAATGTTTTGAACAATTTTTGCAATCACGAAGTGGGTGGTTAGTTCTGGAGTTGAATAAGAGACTATTGAAAAACCTTTAAAATCAATCTTAAATAAAGGGTTGGGTAGAGCTAGTATATAGATACATTTTATGAATAGGACATTGTAAATGACAATTTTAAGACAGTCATAGAAATAAAAAGAAACAAAAGTTGTTCTTCAATTAGAGGAACTAGATGAGTGATTGCATATTGTCTTGGATAGGAAGAAATTGGGTTTCTCAAAGAAATTGTTTTGGCAAAGGTAATCAAATTATGTAGGCTTATGTGTTTTATGGTAAGGCTAACAAAAATGAGAATAAAGATGCCAAAGTGGAAATAGAGTAACAGATGATTTGATGGATAAGGCCAGGATTCCATAACTAAAACTCTGGGAAAACTGAAAGTGAAAGAGTAAAGATGGACTAGAATTTATTGTAGAGTGTCAAACTAATACACAGGCAAAGAGGGATCAAAACAGAGTCTGCCTTTGATAGAATAGACTCATATTCAGTTAGTTTTATTAAATTTGAGAGTTTTTTACATTTCTCTGGACATGAAGAAACGTGTTGTGTATATGGCATTATCTGTGTTGTTTTTTAATTTAAAGTAGATATTTGTCTTTAAATGTAAAAGAAACCAATGTTATAAATTGAAGTTGAAATTTCTGGTTTCTTTGGCGACTCAGTGTGTCATGTGACTGTTTTCTGGAAGCTGTCTTAGGGCAGGGCGTTTTACTGAAGCGGATATGTGAGAGGCTGATTTGGTGAGAACAGACAAGTGGTGTTTTTCTGGAAGCTGTCTAGTGAAAGGGTATGTTATGTTTCACTGGAACAGATGCTTAGAAGGGCACATGATGTTTAGAGAGGATAAAAATATAACCCCAAAGATAGTGAGAAGACATTCTTGCATTAGTTCATCTTCCAATATTTTGCTGATCTTTACTGACAACTCTCTTGCATCTGTACTCCTTGCAGCACATTGCTGGTTTTCACTGATCTTCACTTGTCATGATTTTGTAGAGAGAAATAAGCCAGAACTTCTTGTATTTATTGCAGCTACTTCTTGCTGCTTCTGCTGACTCATACCAATTTGTGGAGCCTCCTTGTTTCTTCTGGTTCTAGCCACTGCTACTCATTCGTGTTTGGTATTTTGGACTGGATTGCTGATATTCTGACAACAAAGGTTGAAAATGCCTCAAAGAACTACTTCTAAACAGGTCCACATCCCCCATTCCCTATTAATCTTTTTTTCCTACCACTGGTTGGCTAGGCAGGAGGTTGAAGCACTTTTTTTTTTTTTT
>NW_022196901.1:7530444-7536414 GCF_008632895.1 Mastomys coucha | reverse complement strand
ATTCTCCAGATCCATCCATTAACCTAAGAATTTCATAAATTTATTGTTTTTAATAGCTGAGTAGTACTTAAGAATCCTTATTAAAGTAGGTTTTGAAAAATCTAAGCCTACAAAGAATCCAATAATGTAAAGTAATCATTCGCAATTGGCATTTGAATGAATTTAGTACTCATGTTTTTAAAATACCTAATTTATTTTACCCATTTTTTTTATGTTGAAGATTTCAAATTGTATAACAATTGAAAAATTATCATAACATTATGCTTGCTTTATTTCCCTGTACTCCTTTCTAATCCAGGTTATCAGCCAGTTCATTATCACTCTAGCTATGCCCCAGAAGTTACAGGGTAGGTGGGTTTTTTATTTTTTTATTCACACATTTCAGTAGAAACATTTTTGCGGCCTGGAAAGATAGCTCAATTGTTAAAAGTCTTTGTTGTCTTTGCAGATGACTCAAGGTTTCAGTTCTCAGTACCCTCACAGTGTCCCACAATCACCTAGAAATTCAATTTACAGGGTTCCAATGCCCTCTTCTGGACCCTGTGTGCACTATGTACATAGTGCAAATACAGCCAAAATACTCATACACATAAAACCAAAGTAAATAAAGCTTTAAAATATCAGCTAGACTCTTTAAACCTTCTTTCTAACATATTTACAAGTGACTTCTCATGATTATCACTTGCAGTACCTGCCTCCCCCTCTGATAACTATTTACTTACTTATTATCACATATTTTTCTTTCCTACGATATGTTTTATAAAGAAAGTAACTTTGTATCCATTTTTACCAGAAAAAAAAAAAGATTTGTTACAAGCCCAATTTAATTATTTATTGATTGATTACTTATTCATTTTACATTTGGCTCACTGTCCCCCTCTCCATAACTCCTCCTATAATCCTTCCCCTCATCCCCTCCTATAATCCTTCCCTCATTTCCCATCTCCTTCTCCTCTGAGCTGGTCTCCCCAAAGGGGGGGGACTCCTGTTGCCCTGACACATCAAGTCTTGGTGTGACTAAGCACATAAACTCCCACTGAGGCAGCCATTTAGAAGAACACATCCTACTGACAGGCAACAGCTTTTAGGAGAGCTCCCCACTCAGTTGTTCATGACTCACCTGAACACCAAGCTGGACATCTGCTACATATGTGCAGTGAGGCCTACATCCAGCCTTTATATGTTTTTGGTTGGTGGTTTAGTCTCGAAGGGAGAGAGCTCCAAGGGTCCAGGTTTGTTGTGTAATCCTTCCCACTATCCTTCCATAAGAGTCTCCAAGCATCATCCACTGTTTGACTGTTGGTATCTGCATCTGACTCAATCAGCTGCTGGCTGGAGCATATCAGAGGACATCTATGCTAAATTCCTATTTGCAAGCATAACAGAGTATTATTAATAGTGTCAAGGATTGGTGCTTGCCCATGTGATGTGTCTGAAGTTACGCTAGTCATTGTTGCTAACCCAAGTTTTAATGAGTAAATGTGCTTCATAATTTTTTTCTCATTTCTAATCCTTTCTCATTTAAACAGATCAGCCCAGGATTTTTTCCCATTGCTAAAGGTAGAGTATTTGATTCTTAGTAGTGATATCTTCTAAGTTATTAAGAACACTGAAAATTGACCATATATTTTTAAATTACAAAATCAAGAGAATAATTTACTTCTCTAATTTATCACTTCTCTGTATTCAGTAGATTGGGTAAAAAAAAAAAAAAAAAAAAAAAAAAAAAAAAAAAACTAAGCAACATCATTGTTTTGGCAAGACATTAAACCCCTGAACTTAAATTTTTCATATATAAACACATAGATATTGTTTGGAACATGATCAGATAAATAAAAGCAGATGGATTCTATTTTATAATGCGGAACTGTTTGGAAAATTCTTCCAAGGTACCTATGCCCAGAATACGGATCACTTTTTTCCTTTTATGTAAGGCTATAAACTGAAAATATTTCCACAGTTTTCAGTTGATCCTTGAAATTTAGGATTTTAAATAAGTGCTGCTTCAAAGGCACCTGAATTTGGGAATTTGTCAAATTACACCTCATTCTTGCTGGTAAGAGTTCCTTGATTTAACATAGAGTATGAATTATCTACAGTGAAGACGTCATGAAAGTCTCCTCCCACTTGGGAGATATGTGCACAAAACTTTGTCAGAATTTTAAGAAACATTACATGTGGTTATAGAGCAACCAGAAATAATGAAAACTGATCACGGAATTGGATTTAACAATAAGTCCTTTACCTCCTTTCCCTCCACCCACTCACTTCCTTGTCCACTTTTCTTTTTCTCATTCTCTCTGTCTTTGTCTCAGGCTCTGTTTCTCTCTGTGTACGGGAGGTTCTCCCATTGGTACTTTATCTTTCAGTAAAGAAAGCCTTAGTCCAGTTGCTGGTTGAAAGAATAGGTGTGACTTCCAGGTCCCTGGAGGAAAGGAGAGAGACACAAAAGAGGACACGAGAGTTCTCCATGCTTTGGAGAGAGAAGAACTGAGCAGACATGTAAGGTCTCGAGAGGAGAGGGGGCCTGTGGATGCTCCTACAGATGGGTGGCCAGGGATATTTAGTAAGGACTAGATGCATTTTAGAACTAAAGTTTCCGGCAGGTGGGCTAGGGCAGGTGGGAGGAGAGGAGACAAGAATATTGTTAAGGGCATGCTTTTCCAGGCGAGAGATAGTAGTGCCCAGCAATTGTGTCTGAAATGAAGTTGAAAAGGAACAACTGTGTGCGTGTCTTTTATCCAAGGATTCAAGGGAAGCTGGTTGAGGGTTGACAGCTCTCATTTCCAGAGTGAAGGCAGGGTAGTGAAAAGCTACAGGCAACAAATGGCAATGTGGACGGATAAAATCCACTATTAATTTAGGAATTCTAAGATTGATCACATACACACAGTGATACAGGTCTAGGAAGAGGGTAGAATTATTTTCACAGTGAGCAGAGTGAGTCACATGGTGTCTCCAGTGTGCAGGAAACTTAAACAAAGGAACACAGGGGAGAGACAGGGTGGCTGCTCTGAGGCAGAGAGCCAGACAGTAAAAGCTGCCAGCTTCCTACAAGCAGGTAATCAAAGGATAAATTTCTAAGGTTTGTTTTAACTGTTTTTAAAATAGAAGAGAATATACAGATTTTGCCCAAGCCACTTGGGAATTCTTCCCATGGTTTGGAACTAAGCTAGCCAGAAGAGAGAAGTTAGGAGGATAGAATGAAAAAAAAAATGCTTTAGAGAAGATTTGAATTGTATAAAGAGAAAGCCTGGAAATAGGCTAATACAGCAAGAAGATAGAGATATTAAATAAGTAATTTAGGCCTTGATCTCATGAAGGTCTGTGCAGGGGACAGTTAGAAGCACTCTCTCCGCACAGTATTTATTTAGATTGCTTAATTTGCTTTGAATTGTTTTAATTATCAAAATGAGTGCGATTTTGAGTTTGGTGGTTATATTAAAATTCCTCTGGGAGAGAGATCAAGCTATACATTTAATGATTTCAAGTTGCTGGATAAAGGACATGCTATTTTGGGAAAAATGTCTACATTTGTATTCATAGGAAAGAACAATATGCTCTGGACCCCTTCCAGAGTGATATGGATCGGATATAATAAGGGGAGATTTCTGATGAACTAGAAAATTCAAGAGAATCAAACAGGATGAGTAAAGATTCTTTGTGCCATCTTTCACATGAGATGAATGAAGACTTATTAAAATTGGTTATTATTAAAATTAACTCATTAAAAAACAGCTGTCTTTCACATGCTCAAATAAGGAGTGGAATCCATATGGAGATCTCTTCCTCTCTCTCTCTTTCTCTTTCTCTTTCTCTCTCTCTCTCTCTCTCTCTCTCTCTGCTTTGTCATTCTCTTTTTTTCTGAATTTTATTTATTTTGGCTATTTTATTTATTTACATTTCAAATGTTGTCCCCCTTCCTGGTTTTCCTATCCAAATTGCCTATCTGATCTACCCCCCAAACTCTATGAGGGTGCTCCAACTCCCACCCACCCACTCCCATCTCACCACCCTAGTATTCCCTACACTGGGGCATGGAGTCTCCACTGGACCAAAGGCCTCCCCTTCCATTGATGCCAGATAAGGCAATCCTCTGCTACATAAGCAGCTGAAGCCATGGTTTCCTCCATGTGTACTCATTGATTGGTGGTTTAGTCCCTGGGAGCTCTGGGGTGTCCGGTTGATATTATTGTTCTTCCTATGGACTGCAATTCCATTCAGCTCCTTCAGTCCTTCTTCTAACTGTTGCATTGGAGTTCCAGTGCTCAGTCAGATGGTTGGCTGCAAGCATCCGCACCTGTATTGGCTAGGCTCTGCCAAAGCCTCTAAGGGGTCAGCTATACCAGGCTCCTATGAGCAAGTGCTTCTTGACAGCAATAGTGTGTGGGTTTGGTGTCTACAGATGGAATCAATCCCTAGGTGTGCTGGACTCTGGATGACCTGTCCTTCAGTCTCTGCTCCACTCTTTGTCCTTGCATTTCCTATAGACAAGAACAATTCTTCATTTAATTTTTTTTTTTTTTGAGATGCTTGGGTGGCCTCATTCCTCAAACAGGGTCTGTGTCTATCCACAGAATATGGTCTGTACTGGTACTGTCTCCCCTTTGTTGGGTATTTTGGCTAATGTCATCCCCATTAGGTCCTGGGAAACTCTTGCTTCCCTGAGATCTGGGACTCTCTATTAGCTACTCCCAGTTCCCCACCCCCCACTGTTACACACCTCAGTTCAATTTCCTGACCCTCTGTACATCTCCCCTGCCTCATCCCTTACCTGATCCTGTCCCACCTTTTTGCAACCCTCTCCTCTTTCCCTCCCAGACCCCTCCTTACCTCTACCTCCCATGATTTATTCCTCCTTCTAAGTAGGACTGAAGCATCCACACTTTGGTCTTCCTTTTTTTTTTTTTTATTTATTTATTTTTTTGAGCTTCGTATGTTCTGAGTTGTATTATGGGTCTCCTGAGCTTTACTGCTAACACCCAATTATCAGTGAGTACATATCATGTGTGTTCTTTTGTGACTGGGTAACCTCATTCAGGATCTTATTTTCTAGTTCCATCTTAATAGCTGAGTAGTACTCCATTGTGTAGATGTACCACATTTTCTGTATCCAATCTTCTGTTAAAGGACATTTGGGTTCTTTCCAGCTTCTGGCTATTATAAATAAGGCTACTATGAACATAGTGGAGCATGGGTCTTTGTTATATGTTGGAGCATCTTTTGGGTATATGGCCAGTAGTGGTATAGCTGGCTCCTCATGTAGAACTATTTCCAGTTTTCTGAGGAATTGGCAGACTGTTCTTCAGAGTGGTCGTACCAGCTTGTATTCCCACCAGCAATTTTGTTTGTGAGATTTATATATTACAGAATGTACAGCTTTGGTAGGATTCATCCTCAGAGATAATAAGCTGACCTGCATTAACCCCTTTTTCTCCCATTTGAGCTGGTCAAATAAAGGGTATAGCCTGTGATTGGGCAGTGGAAGGGAAAGTTGGGATGGGCATTGGACTTTTATCTCAGGTTGGGATCTAATCGATAAGTTGGGCACCAATTTGTTATAGTAAATTTCTAATACCAATAAGCCTTTGCAAAGAACACAAAACTGAGTTGTAATATTCATAAGCTGCAACCCTAGAATGAACAAATATACCAGTACAGTACTCCATTTCTTAGCTTTGAGATCCCTTGCTATTGTGGCTTCTCAAAGCCACGTGGTTCTGTTCCATCTTTTTTCCACCTCCGCTTCCTCTATTTTCCTTTCTATCCTCCATCTCCTACTCTGCTTCCCTCCTCCCTCTATTTCCCCTTTTTAAAACCTTCAGCCCCATACTTTCCTTTCACTGCCTAATCACAGGCTCTAGCCTTCATTTGACCAGTGAAAATAGGGAGAAGGACCATGACATTACATGAAATCACCTAAGTGATCCACTCATTGGGAAAGCCCCTCTATTTTTTTTTTTTTTTTTT
>NW_022196901.1:7507199-7530357 GCF_008632895.1 Mastomys coucha | reverse complement strand
TGTATAGCCCTGGCTGTCCTGGAACTCACTCTGTACACCAGGCTGGCCTCGAACTCAGAAATCCGCCTAGCTCTGCTTTCCAAGTGCTGGGATTAAAGGCGTGAGCCACCACTGCCCCACTAGTTTAGATTATCATATATATATATATATATATATATATATATGTATGTATGTATATATATGTATGTATATATATATATTGTTCAAAAACATCAGAAATCCATATCCACAGAATGTGACATTTAATGTTATTTAATCATTTGATGATGGAACAAATCTGCTCCTGACAGTACCTCTTTCTTTGTTCAAAGAAGAAATTGAGCATCTTCACCTCCAGGTAAGGTTGCTTATCGTGAAAAGGTAGCCACTGGGCAGAAATTGCCTATTTTATCTGTAGATAAAATACTGCCAAGGAACAGAACACATTATTCAGAATAGTCTACTGTTGGCTCTGCCACTATAGGGTACACAGTCCTTAATAGTTCTGCTTTGTAAAGATCGGATCCTGGGCAAGAAGGCTGAAGACTGATGCTCCAATGTTTTAAAAATTAGTGGGCTATCCATGGAGTCAGCTGTCTTTACAGTTGTTTAAGTTTGAGAAGCTACATTTGGTATTTCCTATATACCCAGGTAATGTGTAAGTTGTTCTCAGATTTCTAATAGGTTGAAGAAAGTTTTAGTCTCATAAACAAACTCAAATTCTTTAACATTAAAAGAGAGTTTATAGAGTAGAGGACATGTTTTTTCAGATGGCATTACAGACTAAAATCTCAACCTTCAGTCAGTACCTGAAGGTGAATGACAAGAAGACGGCCTCAGATTTATTTTTAATTGTGAATAATAACATATATGTAGATATGAAGGCAGTCCACAGAGGCTAGAAGTGTTGGAAATCCCAGCAACTGTCCAGGAATTACAAACAAGTTGTGAGCTGCCTAATAAGCATTTTAAAAACTGAATTCAGATACTCTGTAAAAACAGTACATGCTCTTAATCTCTCAGCCATCTCTTCAGCTACAGCTGCTGAATACTTTTTAAAACAAATAACAAACAATAATAAACAGTATATATCATTCTACATTGTAACAGCCAATATATTCCATGCTAAAATGTAGCTAAAAAGTAATAACAAAATTTTTTTGATTACCATGATTTGATGATAATATTTTACTTTGAAAGATGACCTTTTTAAATAAGTGAAGACATTATCATGAATCTCTAAAATCATTTTTAATTCTAAGGATCAAATAAATTTGTCCAGCACTATAATTGCACTGTATGAACAATTTATTCCTACTTTAAATTATTTTGTCAGCAGTAGACTTTAGTGCTTAGTCAACATTCATCAACTAGTAATCAGCAACGAGTAATACAAACATGAGTCAGTACTCAGGTATAACTAGTGGAGGCTTTGCAGATGACATATCAAACAGCCTAGACATCTTTCTTTTTACTTTATGATATAATTCAGTTTGCAAAGTTGTAACTTGCCTGTCTTTCTCCTAGTAAAAGTGTTTGCATTTTATGTGACTATGTCAGGATTTATGATCTTCTCTTGGGGTTTAGGAAGAGTGCATTAGAATTTCCAGGTGGAATTTCATGTCTCCAGAACTATATAATCTTTAAATTAACTCCAATGGAACAGTTTTACAATTGACTTATCATACAGTTTGGTAACACCAACATTGTTACTGAATTTAGTAAATCACTTATGAAAACCATAGTACAGTTCACACTAGATATTTCTTTATCTTTATATCTCTAATTATTTCTAGCACCACAAAACATCAATTGCAATGAAACTATTGGTGAAGCTGTTTGGAACCATAAATGAATAGACAGTGGATAACTCCTCCTCCAGAAATCCAGCAAGGACATTAGAAACTGAGGAGGTAGAGTCCTGATCCTTACCCAAGCAGATAGATGGAAGGATCTGAAGTTAGACGTTCCTATCTTAGTAAGTAACTGTGAAGCAGTGCAGTGTTCAGAGGGCTAATGAGCGGAACCATGGAGACCATACAAATTCAGTAGGGAAAACTGTTAATGTATAAAAACAAAATCTACAGTTTTAAATATTTAAGCTTTTACAAACACTTGAAAGTACAGAATATGCTATAGGAGAACATTTTCATCTGCCTTATTATTTAATTAAATCAAATATTTTCAGGCATAACATAATGGCATTTAAAAACAACTACTTTTTTCCTCAAATAAATGAAAATAGAATCTCTGGTATAAAACATGATTGCTTCTATTTCCTAATAACTTAAATACAGAAACATGAAAACTCAGATGCTAAGCATTTTTCTTTTTAAAGAAACCCAAACATTAATTTATTTTCCATCATGGAATAGTAGTAGCTTATGCCCATATATAATGGGCATAATTTGAGATTCAAAACCTAAAGTACAAATTGAATTAAATGCTTTTAAAAATAAATGGTTTGTTTAATGGAAAATGAACAGGACATGAAACTTCTCTTTTATGTTAAAAGAAAAGAGCGATTGTAGTCAAAACCCATAATTAAGATGACTTTAATGAAATTTACTCATTGTTATCCTGTAGCTCTTTCTTCAGATGGTCAGACATTGCTGAACATAATTGACCTGATTGGTGGAAAACACTCAATTAAATGAAGTTTTACCATAAGATAAACAAAAATTTATTGATTTTTAGAAGCTTCTGTGTAGAATATTCAATTGATAACTTGTTTTTGTTGTTTTTTGGTTTTTTGTTTTTTGAGACAGGGTTTCTCTGTGTAGTCCTGGCTGTCCTGGAACTTGCTCTGTAGACCAGGCTGGCCTTGAACTAGAAATCTGCCTACCTCTACCTCCCAAGTGCTGGGATTAAAGGCATGAGCCACCACTGCCCGGCTTCAATTGATAGCTTTTAACAATTAAAAAAATGTTAAAATAGAAACTGAAACAAATAAAATATTTATGTCTGGGCAGAAATGATCTGTAGTTGAAATTCTTAAATATACAGATATTAAATACAGTTCATGTTGATTAGATTCAGAAAGTCTGAAATTCTTTGCTAACTGCAGCCTAATCTGCTACGTTTATGTGGTAGTACACAAAAATAACCTTTTGATTAAAATATAGGTCATTTACTTCTATACAGGGTTTATGGGACAGGGAAAATCTAACCATTTTCATATACAACTAATGTACCTATTGGGTTAAAAGTAGATTCATTTTTTCAGTTTTTTGCTTGCCAGTACTTAATATTTTGTTCTGTACTAACTGCTTCTGATTTATAAGTCATAACAAAAATTTTTATTTGTTTGTTTGTCGTTTTTGTCTTGACAGGTTATAACTCTACCATGAAGAAAACTTATTTCCTATAGAATTGATTTTTGCTAAATTAAGTACAATTTTGATTATCTGAATTCTTTTATTCAAAGGTACTTTCGCAAATATCTGTACAAAGGCCTGCATGCTGCTTTGAACTATGAGACACATGCTATAATCAAGGCAGTAACTACATATTTCTAAATTTTTATACTGAAACAAGTTAAAGTATTTCCTCATGTTCTTGGTGTTTTAAATTTTTGTTCAAAAACACGCACATCATTGTTTGTGCATCTTTACATTATGGCTCTGACAAGTTCACAGGAGTAGTAGGTTTCATGGAAAAAGTAAGGTCAATCTGGTTGCTCCCATACAGACCTACGTTTCGGGAAAATTAGACCACAAAAGTTGTCCTCTCAATGTCTCCATTACAGAAAATCTTTGAAATGTTTCTGGTTGGGATCTACTATGTGGTGACTTTTCACTAAAATTGCTGTCACATTTCTGACTTGGGGATTTTGTGGCTGTCCTGTGAGTACAATGATCTATTCAAAGATGTACCCTGGGGTCTATTCGAACATTCCTACATGAAAAACTGTTGTCTTGACAGCTACTACAGTTTTCAGTGGCTAAGTGTGGTAAAACAGTGACACCTGCAAATTCCTGGGATATTGCAATCTGCAAGCCCTAGACAGGCAAATTGATGCCTATTACATGCAATTATAACTTGGATTCCTGGAAATTCTTGGAATTCACAGAGAACAGCTGTTGTTGCCACTGGAAGTTGCAAACGTTCCAGGGACTAAAGCGACATTTGTCCATCACAAGCAATCCCTGGCTTCTGAAATAGACATGTTCTCTTTCAATTATGTTATCTTGGGCGAGCTTATATGGCTTCCTGAGAGACAAGATTCGCTTGCTTGCTACTTCATTGCCTGTGATTTTTCTGAACTGTATCCTAATGGGCTGGTTGTCCTTTTCTATAATGAGAAAGGAATCAGAGGCAATTTTTTCCTTTCTGGATGTGCCTTCTGATTAATGAATTTAGCAACGGTCTTAATTCAGGAGTGTAGTTAATATATTGTTTAAGAACATAAATTGCACCTGATACATTGTCTACCAAAAAGTGGTTATTTTCAGTGCATTTGTTCATAGTGTAGACACTTGTTATGTCTGTTATTACAAAGCAGGGACAATACTTATTCCGATTCATGCTTACACTAGATTTGGTACTTGGGAATGCAGTTTAGAAGCTTGTAAATCTTCTGCTACTCACTACAACATATCTTTCACTTAATAACACTTAATACTGCTAATTCTTCTGGCTAACATAAATAATGAAGATTATAGTAGAAAAACCTCCTGAATCTGACTTAGGAACTGGTCCTTAAATCATTTACCTATTTATTTTGCTGTATTTATTGATCCATGTCTTCAAAGAATTTTTATTTCATTTTAGTTCATGTGAGGTATAATGGCTGTCTAGCTTTGTCTTCCTTATTTTTCATAAAACACTTATTATACTTGAATTACCTTAGTTATTTTCTTTTTTGATCTTGAACTATCAGATCATGCTATTTCAGTTGGATGCTCTTTGGAGTATTTTTGTGAGGAAGCACAATTTTTAAACTTGTGTTTAGATTAAACAATAAGTCATGGTTAGATAAATGAAATAATAGAATGGCAAAAATGTTTTAGTCCACTGGGTAAATTCCTTTACTCTTGTGGACTGTTACTCTGTCAACTACATAAGGGAGGACAGTCTGTAGTGAGGTGAGACCGCTGGTGGCATTAGCTGCTTAGCATGTGGCTATGTGATTATGGCTTCTTTGAGCACAACAGCTTTTATTTTCTTGAATCTCATTTCTTTGTGACCGACAAGTCCCACCATACATTTCCTCTCAATGCCTCATTTTTCCTGAGAAGTGGTACTTGGTTGGAGAATATACTTTACAAATACCATCTTCTCACAGGTCATTTTCCTGGTGTCAGTACAAAATGATTCATCCTATCCTTAATTTCTTTGAAAAACTCAGTGTTATGGAAAATGAAAGTATTTTAGAGTTCTGAATAGGTTTTGGGGTCAGGCAGTTTTAGGGCCACGTGGTTCCACACATGTGCTGACTACAAAGCCATACTGTTATAGAAAACCTACAGAATAATCTGTGCTGCCTGTGACATGCAGGCAGGTCTAGATCTGAAGGTGTCATACTACACAAAGAGCTAGCTTTTTGAAACGTGGTTTATCTGCTGCAGAAAGTGAAGGCTTAGTTGACAGGGTTGAATCCCGTGGCTCCAGACAGTCTAGGCACTTTAATTTGGGTTCTTAGATCACTAAGCCAAGTCCTGTAGCTCTCAGGAACTGTATTCATACACAGATAACTATTATACCGATCAAGTTGACATTCTCGTAAGAAGAACGTCATCAAGCTGTTCTTGTACCTTTCATTTTGTTACTGCTTAATCTCATCATGTGTGTCAGTGCAAATCAAGGCTGGCCCTTCCTTTTGTCTTTTAAATTCCAATCATGAGTAATTATACATAATTTTGGTTTATTTCCACCTACCTTTTTAGACTGCATTCCCAAAAGATATTGTTACTGGATTTGGAAAAAATATTGTAATGTTTCGTTATCTACGAAAACCTGAAAAATAATCAAATAATGGATTTCTCTCAATTGCAGCACAAGCTAGTCCATGGACAAAGATATCCGCAGCAAGTTGGCTTACTCAGTTTTTCTATTTTCATATTTCTTTTGAGAAAAATTAATTTAAGTATATTTTTACCTACTTTTAGATTCTCCTATTAAAATAAATTTAGTTTACATTTCTTTAGAAGATTTGAAACAACATGAAGGCCAGGTGTGGTGGTATACATTTTGATACCAGCACTCAGGATGCAGCCTGGGTTACATAGAGTTTTATGCCACCCATCTATACCTAGTATGATGCTGTCACCAACAAACAAAGAATCAAACAAACACAAATGACAGCAAAAAGGTATGTAATTTTCTGTGTAATTAACATGAATAAAATTTAATAATCTGACAGTTGATATTAAAATTATATTTTTCTATTAAAAGATAGGTAATATATTAACATACAGCCTTATATAATATTTTCTCAATAAGTTCACTTATTATTCATCATTCTTTCTATGAAATTATGACAGAAATAATTGAATTAGTATCACAAAATCAAAACAGATTGTGGTATTAGTTTCCAAGGCAAATATTCAGAAATGTATTATATATCAGTGTCAATGTAAAATGATAAAAATGACTCAGCATGTAGAATAACTTGCCACGAAAGCCTGGTGCCTGAGTTTGACCCCTGGAGCCCACATAAAACAGCTCTATGTACTAGTGTGCACTGGTCTACCAGCACGTCTATGGTGAGATGCAGTGGGGGTAGAAGTGGGTGGATTTTCCAGGAAGCATAGGATGGCTGGCTGGGATACAGCGAGCTGCAGAAACAGCAAGAGAGTCTCTGATATAGAAAGATAAAGAGGGAACTGAGAACTATACGTCATGTTCTAACCTCCACATGGACTTTTACCTACACCCATTCGGACATGACGAGGGTATGCTTCTCTTGAATTCAACTGTGAAGTAAAAGAAAAGTTGATTTCATTCCTACATTGTAAGAACTTGTTCTTTTTTTCACTTATTTCTTTTTCTACCCTTTCTTCATACATATTCCAGATAATTTAAAAATATGCTTTCCCTTTAATATGCTAAATGGACAACTGAGTCATATCATGCTCTATATTCTTGGAGTTCTCTAAAGAAATGCAGGACTAGGGATTGTCTGTCTACATGACACCATCCTCTGATTACTCATTCTGTTGATGCTTTCAGTGATCATTTCTTATAAAGTCACTGGGATAACCCAGTCTTGAATGACAGTATTCATTTGAAAAGAAAACACGTTTTCTATTTTATTTCAGGAGAATATTCCAAGCTTTTTTCTCAGAAAATATGATTATAAAAATTTCATATATAGAGCCATGTGCTGTTGAATCATAGAAACCATGCATGCATATATATATATATATGCATGTATATATATATATACATATACGCATATGCATACATAGAAACCATGCACACACATACACACACACATATACACACACACACATACACACGTGTGTGTATGTATGCATACAGTAAAAGATAGTTTGTATTGGAGGAATCTGATTCATGCATATTAACTATTTCTTTAGATACTAGGAATCACTCTACTGGATTTTATTTTTAAGGCTTTCCCAGAACTCCAATAAAAGCTAATAATGACTGGACACTTAAATTATGTCTGGCATTATCTTAAGCATCTGCAATTGATTGTCTTAATTCTCATAACAATGCTACAAAAGTATTTTATTATTCTCATTTTACACAAAAGGAAATTGAGGTACAGAGAGGCTAAGTGGCCAAGGTCAAACATCTGGTAAGTGGTTAGTACCCTGAGCCTCTTTTGATTGCCTTTGTAAGACAGAGCACAGGATATGTGTCTCCTTGGCACCATTTATCCCTTAGCTTTGTTATTAGCAGGATGCTACAAACCAACCTGTGTTTCTGTGTTTTGAGGAAACATTCAGAAATGCATCAGTGCTTGTTGCAATTCAGACTCTGCTCATGATCTCTTGATATAATCAAGAGACAGAACTAAGAGAAGACTACAAATCTGCTGAAGATATAATAGAATACAGGACTTCTCAGTAATGCACTTAGGTTTAGATAGAGTACCTGTTTACCAGAATTTATTTGTTTTGTTGTTCTATAATGCACCCTACTTTAAATGCCTGATAGCAACTTAAATTTTATTTGTTATATATCTGTGTCATTTCTGAATCCTGAGCAGATGTTTGATGTGCTGGTCTATGAGAATATCCTTCAATTTTTCCAAGCAAATAGGAAAGAAACCCTCTAGAAAGGTCCCCCCACATGTGCTCCATGTTCTTTACTGTGCTCTCACAGTACTGTACTGAACAGTATAACTCAGTCTAACATTAAATTACAAAGACATAGAAGTATCTTTAATGACATGCTTGACCGTAAGAAATAAAAGTAATGTTAATCTTGTGAAATTGTAATTACTACACATCAAGGTATAGACTTAAAGTTTGCTCTGTACACTACTCCTTCTGAAAATGCCAACTGCATATATAATTCGTGTAATTAATCAGGAAGAAATTCTTTAGTGCACCATACAGTGCCAAATAGGTATTTCAAATAAGTTTCTGGGGATGGAAGTTACTCTCAAATTGTTTTACAAGAAAAACAATGCACAGATGTTTAGAGTGTTTAGAGATAGTTGTAAGTATTGAAAAGTAATCATCAGACAGAACAGTTTGTCACTGAAAGTAGATGAAATATAGGAATTATAGGTCCAATTTTGTAAGGAAAGTAATATGAAACTGTGAAAATGCCCAGGAGACAGAGAAGCAAGATTTTTGTCTTTACTTCATTATTCTGAAGCACTTTCTTTGTAATTTAATATGTAAAATATTTTAGTTAATGGCTAAGACAAGAGTTGCTATGTTTCAGAGTTCAGTGCAAGTGGCAGGACTACCTTTAATCAGCAAATATAGATCATATTAACATTCTATCATGAGAAATGACAAGTGGGGTGTGTTAATATATGCATTTAGAATTTACCTGTAAAATATATTAAAATGATAAGAATCAAATCTCATATGATAATACATAACAGTTATTAACATTTTTATCTTAGCTAAGTGCATGTAAACATGCATGTGGAACATGAATACATTTAACTGTACTGATGAGTGAATGTAGGATCTCATGCTAAATTCTCTGCCAATGAACTTCAGCCCTAATCACTTAAGAGCCTTTTAGTAAGCAAAAACAGAAACAATGGGGAGAAATAGTTTCATAGGTAAAGTGCCATGCTATTATGAGGATCTGAATTTAGATTCCCAGGCAACTATGCAAAATCCAGGCATTGTAATATAGGACGATCACATTATTGCTGGGAACATAGTAAGGAGGATCCTCAGAATTTTCTGGCTAGCTAGTCTAGCGAATTCATGAGCCCAGTCTTTTGTAAGAGACTGATTCTGTGAGATTAGATGGAGAACAATCAAGAGTAAGAGCTGACAACCTATGGTTTTCACACACATGCCTACAGGTATGAATGGACATCTGCATGAAAATGTAAACATATATACTATTTAAACATAGATGCAAACACAGAACTTACCATCAATATAATTTCACTAATGTTACTTTGGGGAAAATAATATATAATAGAAGAAAGTTCTGAATAAGAAAATGAAATGCTAAATAAAAACAAAGCCTAGTCTTACAACATGACAACTAGTGCAAGCATTTTGGCTACTATAAAACATCAAAAGTATCATCTAATTTTAGGGATTTAAAAAACAGATGTTGTGATGGGGTTATTGAATAAGAACAAATAACTGCTGAGCAGAGGATGGGTGAATAAACATTTTGTTAGTGAAACTGAAAAGAAAGTTGGCATTAGATTTTTACCTCAAGAATCATTCCTTCAAGCTGCATCTGTTTAAATATTTTTAAAAGAGGACTCCATGAAGCCATTTCTTTACCTATTGAAACACCAAAAATACATGCTGAGGAAAAAACAGCATTTAGAACAAATAACTGCATAACAGTCGATTTTAAAAAAAACTCTCAAAATTATAAGTGATCCTAATAAACATAGAAAGGATTCAAATAATATGACTCTAAAGCATATAAATGCAATATTGGCATAGCAAGAAGATTTACTTGAAAAATCAACTACTTTATTGAGAGATATTTGTTACATAAATGCACAATTTGTACATAAATTGTTAAGGTATAATAATGTATCTCAGGCTATGAGTTGGATTATCAATATATCATTCACAATGTATGAAATGTTAAAATACCTTTCCATAAATTAGTGATCAGAGAATGGTCTTAATTTTCATACCTTTTTCTTAAAAATTATTTAAAATAAGCTGTGTGACAGTTCTGACATATTGCACAATTGAAGAAAATATTACATTTCTTTTATTCATCAAAGACTCACAATTTACTGTTTCTATAATCATCATAACAAAAAAATTAAATCATACATAGAAGCCTTATTAGTATTAACGAGTCTAACAAGTTTAATGAACACAGTAATATTATTTCTAATGAATATGTAACAGTATCCATTAAACTGTAACTTAGAATAAAACAATATTTACACTAGCAAAAGGAAACATAAGAAGACAAACATGAGTTTAACAGAAGGTTGACCAGACTGGATATTATGTGCAGTGCAAGTTGAATATACAGGGTGCCATCAATACAAGGGTGCTATGGACTTTCTACTTTATTCTCATTTTAACTTTATTGTAAGAAATAACTGTAAAGTGAAGAAAACAATATATAAAAATATCCTTTCACAGAACATGTCGTGTTTGGTTTCTCTTTCCTCTTGGGTTTGAAAAAAATGCATGGCATATGCTTCAGGACCTGAGTCAATATCCCTGGAAAGTTGCTGCGGTCAGCTCAGCAACTGCCACCATGATTTCCATGTTGTCAGATTTCAGTGGTCCAACATCACTAACCACACTCCATCTACCTTTCCAGGGACCTATCAGGTAGAATAAATGAACATGCAGGAAATAGCTGCATCTGTACCTAGACCCTCTCTGCTTTGGAGACTAGTGCTCATGTGTCTGTCAATGTATTAGGCAGTACTTATTTTAATTTATTGTCTCTCCTAGAGAAAGGCAGACGGAAGTTTCAAAGAGTTCCATTTACTTGTTTCTACCAAGACCAAGATGTTAGTGTGAAACTTCTGTCCACACACCCTAGATGGTTCATTTACATCTTTGGGAACTGAAAAATTAATAGCAATTTTTATTATTGTTATCTTGAATGGTTGCTTTCTTTTGTAGACCACTGTGTGTTCCACTTTTCAGTTTAATTTTTAAAAGTTTTTTCAATTTTATTAATTTATTGTCCATTTTTGTTTTCTTTCAGCGTCCCTTACATTCTGTTAATTCTTCTGTTTTCTCTTCCATTCAAACTGAAAGCAAAAACATGTCCATACCCAGGATGGGATGCAGTCAACAGGTTTTGAAATGTTTAATTAGTTATTTAGTGAATAAAATGTATCCTAATTCTCTTTGTAACAGCATTTTATTCCGTGACTAAATTAATAATTTTCCACATATATATTTGGTTTTAGTGTAATGATTTCCTGTGGGGTCATCAACCAGAGCCCAAGACAAGTGAAATTTGAGACTATCCTTGCTGTTTTTTCCACCCTTGGACTTTTAGAGTTCTCTCTAACAAATGGTTTTTACCCTGTGGCATGTGATTACAGGCTTTATCATCACTGCATTCCAGACCTGGGGATTTTACTGATAGTTTGCAATCCAACTTCACAGGTGAGCTCCTGCCAGTAAATGGGTTCAAACCACACATGTGTCCATATCCTCAGGCATCACCAATGTTTTTTCTAATCTACTCTTCATCCTCAGTAATTTATTGAAACTTAAGCTCATTTATCTTTTCACAGGTCTCTTGGAGTTGGATTAGTAGGGGCATGTCTGTTCGTTCTTTGATTTCAGATTACTTGGTTCTCTTGATTGCTGCTAATTGATTGTCTTAAAAATTATGCTGTAAGCCAAGATTGTTGAAGAATGCATGCAAATGCCAGGACCTGGAAGACTACCATAGGAGAATGACAAGCTCAAGGCCATCATAAGCCATGTGAACAAATCCTGTCTCTAAAACAAAGAAAAAATCCTATTGCCAGTGGGAGTGTTGTTTTTTCTTGTTGTGTGTGTATCAAGAGAAGCAAGAACTTCAGAGTGCATTTTCCTGCTTCTGAATGTTAAACTTTTTTTTCAGGAATGTGGGAGAATGTCATGTGTGAGAAGCTCTATTCCTAAAGTTTCTGATCTTCCTTCATAATTTCCCATGACCAGCAAACATCATTTTCAAAGGTTACTCTTTCCTGATGAACACATGCATATACTAGCTTAATATCTACTTTTTTGGTATCCAGTCCTGCTCAACTCTAAGTAGTCCCAGCTGAGACTTAGCCCTACTTGACTATCTGATGCTCTGCAATGTAACTCGGAACAAGTATTAGAGAGAAAGGGATGTGCAAAGCACATGGAACCATCTGTATAGCTATCAAGTAAAAAGATTTTTTTCTTTCGTACAAACAATGAAAGTAGAAATCTGTTAATTCAGATTTAGCAAATCCTGAGCCTCCAGGTCCCCATGTCCTGACTTAAAGTGGTGAAGTCCATGAGGTCCTTGTGTCCAGACTTAAAGTGGTTAAGTCCCATGACTTCCGCTTCTAGTCCAGCTTTTACCTTCTCATTCTCATATGAGAGTTCAGAATGGTGCCAGGGAAATGCCTCACTTTCATCTATCATACTGAATTTATGATAAAGAAATATGAAACCAATGTTTTTTACTCTTATATTTACCAGCAGTTTATAGAAATAATCACTCAATTTCATAGTTTTTGTAGTTCACATTATTCTGTTTCAACATTTGACGCTTTAAGTTGTGTTGATGGCTCCATTTAATCCTACTTCATGACTCAGTTTACTGCACATAGAAAAATAACAGTATAATGCTTGTGCACACTGAAAAATATCTGCTATCCATCTGCTGTCAATGATGGAATATCCTAACTCAGTGAGTGATTGGCTACTTTCACAGCACACCCATGGGAGCAAGACTGCCTATAGGAGCCCAGAAATTTGAAAGCAAGGACAACTTTCATTAGGTCAAGACTTTCCAGAGTGAGAAAATATTGGATTTAAGCAGCCCTTGTACATACAGTAAGAGAACAGGATTCACTGCTAGATAGAAATCTGACATGGACTTTATCAGCCTCGTCTACTCACTGAACATAGTGACTCACTTGGAGCAAAATCTTAGTATCTTCAGAATCACTGTTTACCTATCCCACCTATTACAGATTTCTGTCCTCCAAGACTGATAACATAATTTTTCTTGTTTCACTTGTATATCCTGTATAGAAAATAAAACTCCCTTAGTATTCAATTTGATTCCAGCATAGACATAGAATATTTTAAAGGGAAAGAGAGTCTCTTAATACATATTAAGGCTACTGTTTTTTTGTTAGGGTTTCTGTTGCTGTGATGAAACATCATAACCAAACAAAACAAATCAAAACAAAAAGCTTGGGGAAGAAGGGTTTATTTTGCTCTGAGTTCCCTGTAACATTCCATCATCAAAAGCAGTGAAGGCAGGGCCTCATACAGAGGTAGAAGCTGGTGGCAGAAGCTGATGCAGAGGCCATGGTAGAGTCTTGCTTACTGGCTTGCCACCAACGTCTT
Organism: Mastomys coucha; assembly: GCF_008632895.1. Lineage (NCBI taxonomy): Eukaryota > Metazoa > Chordata > Mammalia > Rodentia > Muridae > Mastomys > Mastomys coucha. The sequence continues at coordinate 7,516,708 of NW_022196901.1, read as the reverse complement.
GCTCAGCCAGCTTTCTTATAGAACCCAGGACCAATAACTCAAGGATGACACCACTCACAATGTCTTGGGCCCTCCAACATCAATCATTGTAAGTATCCTTGCTTATTTACACTGCCAAGGTCACCAGATATAGCTCCAAGGAATTAAATCTGGTCAGTTAGAGGGTCCACAGCAAGACTTAAGCTGTGGCAATTTCTTTGAGAGCAATCAGACATTCTATACCTTTATCAAAAACAGGATATGATGGCAATTGCCAGGATCAATACAGTTATAGTTACCAGGAGACAATGACATTGGTAAGTTTCTTGACAATGTCCTGTCAAGCTTCGATGTTTTCTTGACTTCCAAGGAAACATATAGAGAAATACAAAGCAGTCCAAATACTTCACTTTCTGAAGTAGTGTATTGGTCTTTCAGGACCTGGAAGGCATATTGAACCCCAGGAGCTGTGAATGCTAACCTGAAAAAACTATGAGCTTGCCTCTCAAGGAAGCTATGCCAGGCCAATTCCTTGGTTCCCTGAAAATCACTAATCACTCTCAATGACTGCAGCACTTGGGAAAGTGGGCCCTGCACCTCAACTGGGGAGCACAGGGAACTGGCCCTGAGGGAATGAGTACAGGTGAGCTGAAGTAGCTTCTTGCTCATGGCAGCAGTCGATGCAGTGCTGGAGAGCTTGCCCCTGTGGTGTAGATGTGGGAAAGCCAACAGGCTGTCCAGCTTGGCTACCACCTAGGCCAAGGTCCAGAACTTTGATTGGGCCCAGCTTCAACTCTACATCATCTGTGAATTGTTGGAGTGTGCAAAACAGTCAGTCTTGCTGATCAAAAGTTGCAGCATCTCCATGACACAGAGTAACAACAGGATAACCAGAAGGACTCCTGGCAAGGATCCAATATTGGTGGTGTGACAGAAGCCAGACACCTCAAACCAGACCAATGGCCCATTGCAAGGTACATTTGCAAGTAAAGACCTGTGGACAGAGGGATATACTGTGAGACACATGTGACACACAGAGCTTCCAAGACGAGATAGTTTGCATACTTTTTGTTCTGTTTTTCTCTCTGTGTGTGCCTTATTTTCTTTGGGGAGGCAACGTTGCAAGGGAGGAGGGTAGATACCAGGGGATGAGTAGATGAATAGGACTGGGGTGCTTGGTGTGAAACTCAAAGAGAATCAATAAAAAGTTAAAAAGCAATTCCCTACAGGCATGGGGCAGCCTGATCTTATGGAAGCATTTTTCTAATTGAGGTTCCCACTTCTGAGATGACTTTAGCTTGTGTCAAGTTGACACAAAACTATCCAGCACACACCACATGCTGAGTATGGGTTACAGGTTTTATGCAAATAATTTTGCTTTGTTTTCATCGACCTCTTTTTTTATTTTTTTATTACATATTTTCTTTATTTACATATCATATGATTTCTCCTTTCCCAGTTTCCCCTCCAAAAAAAAACCCAAAAAAACAAAAACAGATAAACAAAAAGAACAAATCCCTGCTGCCTCCCCACTCCCCTTACTTGCCACACACCCTCTCCCACTTATTGGCCCTGGCATTCCCCTACACTGGGGCACAGAACCTTCACAGGGACAGAGTTAGAGAAAGGAGCTTTTGTTTGTTTGTTTTGAGACAGGGGTTCTCTGTGTAGCCCTGGCTGTCCTGGAACTCATTCTGTAGACCATGCTGGCCTCAAACTCAGAAATCCGCCTGCCTCTGCCTCCCAAATGCTGGGATTAAAGGCATGCGCCACCACCCCAACCCCCTACCTCCCTACACCCTCCACCCCCCAAGGCTTCCCTTGGCTTAACTATAAATCTCTGTGTGAGCATGTGATCTTCCTTCAGCCCATTACTCCTAGAGATGTCCTCTCAGATCTGCGTACAGGTGTGCACAGTTGGTAAGGTCCTCATCTTACAAGCCCAAGTACATTAAATTAATACTGAGAATTCCTATAATAATAATAATTCCTATAAGAATTCCTATTATATATAATATAATATATATAATAATAGTATATATGACATAATATATTATAATATAAATATATAACATGTATAATAATGTATACACTTGTAATGAGAGTATTTGGGAAGTGGAGAGAGTGGGCTACCTGACACTAACTGAGCAGGCAGTCTATATCATTTAGTAAGCTATAAGAGATACTTCTTCATAAAAGAGGTACATAATGTTCCTGAGTTTGACGCCCGAGGTTGCCTTTGGCCCACATGGATACTCTCACACAGGAGCATGCATAATATGCACACAGGAGTGCACATGCACATACACACAATCTAGAATACGGAAAATATTTTAAAAATCTGTACTTTTAAAAGGAACTCAGTAAGCCATCTGTCCAGTTCCTTTTTGTTTTTCATGGAGTAATGCGGGTTATATTATCTATTACACAGACATTATTGTAAATCCTACATATGGTTATTATCCTCCAGTCAAAGTGAACTGTGAGGTAAATTAGTTGAAAAAGGTACTATTAGAAAATGTTTTCGAGGCTAGAGAGATTGCTCAGTGGTTAGGAGCACTCTATGCTCTTCTTAGAGCCTAGAGCCGTCACCCACATGGGAGGTCACACATGTCTTTAACTCCAGTTTCCTCGCACCAATGCACATGAAATGAAATTAAATAAATTATTTTTTAAAAAGAAAACATTTTTATCATATTCAAGATGAACTCTGAAGACTGTCAATATCCACACATAAACTATTGTGATAAATATTGCCAGTCACTGTGCACAGGGGTCATGATGTATAGAATTACAAACACATTTTGACACATCACAGCAATGCTGAAGTTTCAAAAACTATTAATATTACCAAATACACCAAATGATCTATGTATTGGCATTTACTGACACACCAACACAGTGAGAACTGAGTGATGCCACTTATAACTAGTATGATCTTGCCTAATTCATGTAAATCTTGTTTACAAAGCTTATGTATAAAAAGAATGGAGTCCTTCAGATATATTTTGTAGGAATTTGCATCTCTAAATTTGTTATTTCAATGACAAATATTTCTAAATCCTTAATTGTCACAATAGTTGATTGTCAAATATATTATCAAATAAATGTTACTAGTTTTAAAGTAAAATTAAGTATTAGCTAATTTATGGAAGGTGCTGACTTGCTGCATTCAATTTATGCAGATAAAGTTCCACAATTAAAATTATGATAATTTTCAGAAGACTACAAGGAGTTCCTGTGTGAAGTCTAGAACAAATCCTGAAATATAAATTAGCAAACTTTGTTACTGGATATTTTGGAACAGTGCAGTTAGGCCTTTGTTGTTAAACTCAAATTTCTAGTTCTCCAATTTTCTTTCATTTCATATAATAAATTTAGAGGGAATAGTACCAGGCTCCATAATAGGTGTTTTGTCTTTAAGTTGAAAAATCATTCTAAGTCCCAGCTAGAATCACTGTACTAAAAAAAGTCATATTTTCAAGAAATCCTTTGATCTGTGTTTATATATCCATTAAAATATACATGTAGAGCACTAGAAAGAATACAGGCTTGTAGAAGAAAAGTAAGTTTCTTTCTTTTTTTTTTTTCTAATGTTTTCAATCACTGATTGAATGGTTAACTGAAAGAAATGGCTTGCCATTATCTGATTGTAAGCCAGTGAGGTTCCTTTGTCATAGTGTCTTTTATTAGCTTAAACAATATGGTGGCGATGAATAGCCCTGCATAATTGATGGTAGTGCTCACTGCAAGTTTGCAGTTAGTCTTTTTGTAATCTTAAGTCAGTTTATTCTACGCTTACTTGATTCTTGTTCCCAGACACTGCACATTTCTGGACTGAGTCTGAGCTGTTCTTTCTAATACAGACTTATAAACAAGGAATGAGGGGATATGCTATACTCCTACGTTGATCTGAAATTTCTGAATTACTGTGCGGAATTCTTGGCAAACTGCAAAGCCTTTGAGCAAAAGGATGGATTTCAGATCAGTCTTCCATTTTCTAATTTGTCTTCTTACTAGAGACAAAACCATGTGGATAAAATTAGGAAATTTAGACTATTAGAGCAAGGCACTGTTCTGGAACAGAAAGTATGGTACATTGTAAGCACTCCTCTCAGATGTGATATTGGCCAGGAGCCTTACTGAAATTAAAGTGGAAAAGCCCAGTCAAAACCACAGTGATCTGCTGAATCTACTCTTTGTCTGTTCTTTATGCATTCATGCATCTTCTCTTCCTCAGCTCCCCACACTCGTGTCTCATAATATGCCTTGTTTGGAGATGGAGTAATTTATAGAAGTAATAACATATAAATGATGTCATAAGAGCAGTTTCCAATATGAGATTTGTATTTATTTTTAAAAGGGACATAGGAGACAGACACTAAATTGAAAGGCACATGACCACAAAAGCTAGAATAGAGATGACTTGTCTAGAGACAGGGAATGTCAGAAATCACAAGAAATGCACCAAGGCTAAGGCAAGAGTTACAGACCTCAGAACTGAAGAGAAGCTTTCAGTGTCTTGATTATAAGGTGTCTTAGTCAGGGTTTCTATTCCTGCACAACATCATGACCAAGAAGCAAGTTGGGGAGGAATAGGTTTATTTTGCTTACTTCCACATTGCTGTTGATCACCAAAGGAAGTCAGGACTGGAACTCAATCAGGTCAGGAAACAGGAGCTGATGCAGAAGCCATGGAGGGATGTTCCTTACTGGCTTGCTCAGACTGCTCTCTTATAGAACCCAAGACTTCCAGCCCAGGGATGGCACCACCCACAAGGGGCCCTACCCCCTTGATCACTAATTGAGAAAATGCCCCACAGCTGGATCTTATGGAAGCACTTCCCCAACTGAAGTTCCCTTCTTTGTGATTACTCCAGTCTGTGTCAAGTTGGCACACAAGACCAGCCAGTACATAAGGCTTTTAGCCAACATTCTTATGTCATCAATTTTTAATGAAACTACCACTTTGCTGTTCTGCTTGCAGCTGTCCTAGAAAACTGGTATACCATCACCATGAAACTTATGTAATGTACTTGTTACATATGCAGAAGACTTCTGTACATAATTTACCCATATATTATCAATATAGTCATATGATATCACACACTCATATGCAAATATATGAATAAAACCAGAAAATTTGTATCAACACACTCAAATGCAAATATAGGAAAAAAAACCAGAAAATTTGTATCAATGGTAGAAAATAAGTCAGAGATAATTGATTTGGTTTATTTTTATCACTTTAATTTTAAAAACAGAAAAATATGGTCATCTTGCAGTTAAGAGTTAATTGTAGTTTTGTTGTTTAACTTAAGGATATTCTGAGATACTGTTTTTTGATTTTATCATTGTGTTAAGATCCTAAAGTGTTCTTTCACAATACTCTCTAGAATATACTGGTCACTCAGTATGGAATCTTAATAAAAGAGATGTAACTAGACAGAACAGGAATGGGTTGGCTCCTGGTACAGCACTGTAAGTGCAAACCAAACATTTACATGTGTAAATAATTGTTTACTTGATTTCTGTCATCCATTATAGAAAAATCACTGAACATTATGAGATTTGATGTAAAGCTCAAACTGTAGCTTTACAAATTGGGGAAAGTTTAGATAATCTGACTTGCCACTGTTTATGATTACGGCCTGACATGGGAGTCAGTACTCTGGATCTAAGTATTTAACTGACTTCAGGTACCTTGTATCATAATAAAATTCTAAGATACTCATTTAGGATACAGATTGTTGGAGAATTTATTAACATCTGAAAATCACATATTTAATGTAAAGCAAATGTTTAGTGAAGTATGGAAAAGTTCATTTACTTCCCACTCAGTAATTTTTGCACACAATTATTAATTGTGTTTTAATCCACATATTTACCCTAAATACTCTGTGCTTGGGACTGTTGAAAAAGAGCTTTATACCAGATCCTGACTCTGTTTCCCAGACAAGAGGCAAACTGAAGAAAAATGAAGCAGAAAGAGATCTGATACAAGTGACAGGAAGAATAAATCTGAAAACATTGTCAAGTGAAGAATAGTTAGTTGTTGGAGAATCCATGAAAGAAACAAACATAAAAGTGTTGACAAAACACTAAGAGGTGATGACAATGGCTTCCAAATAGTACTAATGATGAAGATGAGCTAGAATTAAGTTTCTGTTTTCCTGATATTTAGATAAAAAGAACCAATAGAGCAGTATAGAATCAAATACATTTCATATTAATACTCATTCCCTTACATGTTTCTGTCGTTTTTATTTACATTTCTAGTCTGCTTCTGACTCTTTCTGTTTCTATAAAAAGTGGATAAGCAGATCAGTCTCTTTCTAAGAACAAAAATGAGAGAAGCTGGGATAGAACAAAAGCCAGTTATGCAAACAAATCAACCATTTTCAGAAAAGCTTCCTACTGCAGCAGATGGGAAAAAATACAGAGACTCACAGACAGATACCTTGCACAGAGTTGCTGGGCTAGAGATGCAGCCTTTTTTCATTTTCACCTTCAATATTTAAGTGAGAGACCCTGTAGCACTCCTAAAAGGATATCTCCATTAAATTCTTCCTCGCAGGACTCAGGGAACTCTAAGGAAAAGGAGACAGAAAGAGTGTAGGAGCCAGAAGGATAGAAGACACCAAGAAAACAAGGTCTCCTTAATACACCAGAACTGATGCCCATATGAACTCAAAGAGTCAGACAGCATGCACAGGACCCGAGTCTGGATCAGATGGGGTCGAGTGCTGAGAGAGGAAGTGGACATAAACCTTAATTCTTAACTCAACTGATAACTGTATGTAAATGTAAACTTAGAATTTTCTAGCAGAGTCTCACTGTGTATAAAAATCATACTTAAGGGAAGGCTCCATGCCCAACAATAGATGGCTAGCATGAAATAAAATAAGTGGTATTTTTGAAGGTTATTAGTCTCACAATAATTTGGGTGGTGATATAAATTTTTCTAGGCCCCTCCCTACCGTTACTTGACAACAGCCAAGTATGCCTGTCTTACTATAAAATGGGCTGTTTTCCCCCTCTTCACTCTCTTACTTGTTGCCCATTCTCTCGCTTCTCCCCTTACCCCTGCCCCTCTCTCTCTCCATGTGTTCCTTCCCCTACCAACCTCTGTCTCTTTCTCTCCCTCTCTCCTCTTTCTCTGTCTCTATTCCCTTCCCAGCTCTACTTCCCATGCCCTAAATAAATTCTATTCCATACTATATCATATGGCTGATATTTCAGGGGGAAGTGATACCTCAGCATGGCTCACTGAGACATCCCTCCCACCTCACCATATATGTCTCTACAAATATCTCCTTGGTTCATTCTTTTTTATATAAAACACAACAGGTGGTGTTTGTTTATTTATTTAGTTTGTTTTTTCTAAACAAATCATTTTCTTATATACTATAGTTTCCAGTTTATTTTATATGTTTCTTTATACACAAAAGTATTTGTCTCAGACTCTGTATGCATATCTTGTGGATTTTCTTTTCTTGTTTTGTTTTCCATTCTGGTTTGGCTTTATTTTATTTTATTTTATTTTATTTTAATTATTGTTTAGATGCCTGTTTGTATTCTACTGAGAGAAAGGAAGGGCATGGATTTGGGTGGATGGGGAAACAGGGAGGAACTGGAATGAATTTGGGGAGGGGAACCATAATCAGAAAATATTACAAAAAAATTATTTTCAGTAAAATAGAATGAGAGAGAGGGAGGAAGGGAGGGAGGGAAGGAGGGAGAGAGAGAAAGATAGAAGATAGATAGAGAGAGAGAGAAAAGAGAGAGAGAGAGAGAGAGAGAGAGAGAGAGAGATTGAAGTAGAACCAATTACCTACCCCACCCCTGAGCATTTTTAGACAGTCCAATGATGCAGGGGCTACCCCTCTTCCCTAAGTTGATATAAATCACTCAGAAAAAGAAAAATAGAACATGTTCTTCTACATACATGTGAGATTGAGAAGAGTAGGACTTGGTCACATTTCCAACAAACATGGCTTCACATGATTCTGCATTCCTTCTCTTTCTGCCAGGTCCTTCCCTCTCTTTATTCTTTCTCTCCCCTCTGCACTCTTACAGGTTTTACCTTTGTCCTCATATTGCCTCCTTTGTCCCCACCACACCCTGCAATTCATGTTTCCCTTTCTGCTGTCAAATATCAGAATCTATGTTTTCAATGCAGAGTTACTGCTCAGACACTGGAAATTCCTAACTTTTAAAATATCATTCTTTTAATCCCCCAAAATATAATATATCCTGTATGCATTTTCTGTAACTGCTCATTTGAGTCAAATTCCTGTTCTTAGTGAGAATGCCTTCTAGGATGTGCATTATATATTTCTGGCAATGATAGAAAGCAGATGTCTTTAGTTAAAAATGTTAGTAGAGGCTTGATGTTCACTCTCAAGAATGTTATTATTCTTACAATAGCAGAATGTACCATTTGTGTTTCCGTAGGAAATCTGTGCTTTGTTTAAATTCTGTTTATCTCAGCTATTGTTTGAGATACTGTTATTTTGAGAAATACTAACAATTTTCCTTCTAGCTTCAACAACATAAAACATGATTAGCTCATTTGAAAATCAAACTCAGTTTCCTTTTACCTTTGTTCTTCTCTGATTAGGAGAGTGTAGTTAGTAATTTTCTCACATCAGATATAGTAAGTGGGAATCAATATACTCGATTGCTTAATGCTGTAGGATAGTTCATCCAAATGGTTATCCACTTGGTCCCAAGTGCATTGGTTCATAAATCTTGGAGAAAGAAGTTATTAATCCTTACCAGGAATTATAGAAATACAGGATATGGTTTTATGTTCCTGTTCATACAGACCTCCACAGGCATGATTTCTTAAGTAGTATGCTCATGATATATATAACTAAGTGTCCATTTACTCTTGAGTACTTGGGAGCCTTAGTATGAGACAATATTTTAACTTAGACAATATTGGGAAAATAATCACGTAAATTATATTGATTGTGGATATTATGTATTTTTAATAAGATACAGAATTGGGGAATGGATCTGGCAGGAGGTGTGGGAGAGATGAATATGATCAAAATGCATTGTATGAATTTCCCAAATATTAGATAAAATCCAAGACTTTATCAGCAGAGGTATGTGTCTATGTCTATGTCTAGATCTATGTCTGTGGAATATGGTTGTGTGGTGTATATTCTCTCTGCCAAAAAGGAATTCTTATAATAAAGTGACAAACTAGTGCCTTAAAGTTCAGAATATAACTCTACGATAAAAGCATCAAATCTGGGATAAAATCTCTAACATCTTCCTACACACAGACACTTAGAGTCCAAAAATAAAAATAAAAAAATAAAAAAATAAAAAAGTAAAGCTGTAACATTTAATCCTCATGAAAGAGGAAATTGATGAATAAATATTCCTGTATTTTTGACCTGATCTATTAAATATTCATTAGACTAAGACAGTTGTAAGGAACTGACATTTTCTTTTCTACTCCTGGATTTTCTTCCATCTGCTTCCCTGATTCCCAGGGTCATGTTCTTTTTTTT
>NW_022196901.1:7497711-7507189 GCF_008632895.1 Mastomys coucha | reverse complement strand
AATTTATTTTTTACCTGTCATATTCCATTCCACACATCCCACACCTCCTCCACACTCCCCTGTCTTCCCATGGATGCCCCCACCCCATATCCCAAGTGACCTCTAAACTCCCTGGGGCCTCCAATCTTTTGAGGGTTAGGTGCATCATCTCTGAATGAACACAGACCCAGAAATCCTCTACTGTATGTGTGTTGGGGGTCTCATATCAGCTGGTGAATGCTGTTTGTTTGGTGGTCCAGTGTTTGAGAGATCTCAGGGATCCAGATTAAGTGAGATTGTTGGTCCTCCAACAGGATCACCCTTCTCCTCAGCTTCTTTCAGCCTTTCCTAATTCAACAACAGGGATCAGCTGCTTCTGCCACTTGGTTGGGTGAAAATATATACATCTGACCCCTTGAGGTGCTTGTTGGTCTTTTGGAGGGCAGTCATGGTAAGCCTTGGGACCTCCCCTTAAGTTGGATCCCACTTTGGGCTTGTCACTGGACCTTCTTTTCCCCAGGCTCCTCTCCATTTGCATCCATTCCTTTCAGACAGGAACAATTATGGGTCAGAAATGTGACTGTGGGATGGCAACCTCATCCCTCATTTGATGGACTGTATAAGTTCCCTCTCCCTACTGTTGGGCATTTCATCTAAGATCCCTCCCTTTGATTCCTGATAGTCTCATGTGGGATTGCAAACTGGTACAACCACTCTGGAAATAAATCTGAAGGTTCCTCAGAAAATTGGAAATAAATCTACCTGAAGACCTCGCTATACCACTCTTGGTAATATATCCAGAAGATGCTCCAACATGCAACAGGGGCACATGTTCTACTATGTTTATAGCGACCTTGTTTGTGGTAGCCAGAAGCTGGAGACAACCTAGATGTCCCAGGACAGAAGAATGGATACAGAAAATGTGGTTCATTTACACAATGGAATACTACTCAGCTATTAAGAATGAGGACATCCTGAGTTTTGCAGACAAATGGGTGGAACTAGAAAATATCCTGAGTGAGGTAAGTCAGATCCAAAAGGACATGCATGGTATGTACTCACTAATAAGTGGGTATTAGTCAAAAACAAACAAACAAAAAAAAGGTACAGAATAATCAAGATACAGTCCACAGAACTCAGAAATGCCAACACTCTGAAGTGTCCAAGAGAGGACACCTCAGTCCCACTTGGGAGAGAGAAGAAAGCTATCACAAGTGCGGAGGGAGGGAGGGACTTGGGAGAGAAAGTGTTGGGTTGGGTGGGATATGAACCTGACTTGGTATTGGGTGAGAGAAAAGGACTGAAGCCCTGAGAGCCAGCAGAAAGAATGGAAACAGGCAATCTCAGGAAATAGGTGGTTGGGGGGACCCTCCAGAATGCACCAGAGACCTGGGAGGACTCTCAGGAATCAAAGGCAGGGTCGTGTTTTTTGTTTGTTTATTTGTTTGTTTGTTTGAGACAGGGTTTTTCTATGTAGCCCTGGTTGTCCGAGAACTCACTTTGTAGACAGGCTGGCCTAGAACTCAAAAACCCCCTTGACTCTGCCTCCCAAATCTGCTAAGATTAAAGGCATGTGCCACCACTGCCCAGCAGGGTTATGTTCTTAAATAAACAATTTGTGATCTTTTTTTTTTTTTTTTTTGGCACTATTTTCAGAGACATAAAGACTAAGATATATACAAAATCCCTCTTTACTCATTTATTTCCCTAATGGTAATTGCATCACAGATATAACAGTTTCCATTTAGCTTTGCTGGGAGATCCTTAGCTCATTTCTATAAGAGGATCTGTCAATGACTGTTTGATGAAAGCCTGGAAGTGAATATTCAGCAACCTTTCTTGGTCTGTGATGTAAGGGGCACAGTTGTATATCAAGCAGTTGGAAGACAGTAAAGAGCCAAGTGAACATGACATTATTAACAAGGCAGAGCCAGATTCAGGCATTAGTGTGTAGCAAAATGAATCTAAACAGAAACATTTAACAAAAGCTGATCCTCTGGGTCTATATAGATGGAAATAGATAAGCTTCTTATTCTTCCATCAGATATAAGAATACACAGAATACTTCCATTTGATCACCTGATATGATATGCTTAGTCTGTTTCATGAGTGCTACTATTATGGAGGAAGTTCAGAGTAGTAGATTTTGATCACTGCTATATCTAGTTGTACTTAATATACTTAATATACATTGATGTTGAGTTACTATGGAATAGTCAATGAGTGTTGTGTTTTTAAGAAAGCTACTGTAAGTCTCCACTTTGTTCTAAATGAAGAGATTCAAGCACTAAAGATTTCCTGGAATCCCTCCTAGGAAATAGATGTAATTTTTTTTTTTTTTTTTTTTTGCCAATTGGATACATTTAGAGAAATACTGTAGTGGTGGTTATTTCCTGATTCTCTTAAATATGACTGCAGACTAGCTGCAAAGAGGTGGGATATTTTGCTGCATCTTTATTCACATTCCCTTCTCCAAAATTATGCATGTACAAGGTAGTTGGTTGCAAGGCAAAAGTGTCTGAAGGTTGCTTTCACAGTAGCCCTGGTAGCACTGCTTCTTCTTCTGCAAGACTGCTCAATGCTATATTATTCATGGAGCTGGTCCAGGAGGCTCAGTGCATTCTACAAGCTTACTTTTTCAGTGCTTATAATGGGTCCCTAAGTGCTTAACTCTCTGTATCAAATGTCTTAGTGCTTCAAATACTCAAAGTGGTTTCGATTTCTTCCTTGATCCTTGATAGATGCACTAATTTGGAGAGACCCGATACTAATGACATAACAAATAGTGGGATTTCGTGTGTTTGAGAGAGTACCATCCCCAAGATTAATAATACAGAATGGAATGCATGCTCAATATTAATTTATTTATTAGAAAAACACCACATTCCAAATGCATTAGCAAAAGGAAGAAAATCAAGAACTAAAATGGAACTCTGAGCTTCTGTTTATTTTTAAAGAGCTTAGTCAAATTAAATAGATTTAGAGACCAGGAAAGAGATGGCACTAAAATTTCAGGTCCCTTAGTGGACCTGAAAACATAAAACATGCCTTTCTTGAAAAATAGATATTTGGATTTTATCTGACTTCAATTAAAAGTATGAAAAGAAAAACATTCGTAACCAATTTAAAGTATTTATACTCATATTTGTCTTAAATCAAAGGCTTTCAACTTGCATCATGGTAGGATGGGAAGATGTATGTGTCACATCAAAAACCCAAGTCTTTTTTCAATGGATTTACAGAAGTTAGGTTTAGTGGGCTATTAGACAAGAAAATTCTATCAGGCAATAAATTCAGATGCCACAATAAATTCAGATCTATCAGTCAACAAATGTAGATGCCACATTCCCCATGATAGCTCAATCAATTCTCAGAAACAAAGGCAACAGAAAGTACATCAGAAGCAATAAACAAACTGACTCCAAAAAACAAGTACAACCTTCAACCCAGGCCACTTGGAGGTAAAAATCTGAGTTCAGAACAACACAAAGCTAAAAGTATTTTATACTTTAAACATTGACACATTGTTTTGTAGTTTTGTACTTTTTAAAACATAGCTGTGTAGTTCTCAAGAGTGAACTTTGTACCTCACAAATTTGTGGTATTAAGTCAAAGAATTAGACATCCTGAGAAAGCTAAAACTTCCAATGACTCTATGTGCCTTTCTGAATACTACCTCTTTGCTGATTTATTTTGAAAACAATCCTAAAATGGTACTGAGACGTCTGTCTTCTTTGGAATTAAAGCAAGAATTCAAAAAATTATTTCTTAATTTTGGTAAGCAAAGAAAAAGCTAACCTTAGAATATATTTGCAATCATATTCTATTTTTCCCAGATCAATAAGCCCCATGTTCACCCATAACCATTGACAGCATTGGACATTCCAGATGATATGAAGATTCACTCCATTATTTGGGATTCAACTTTTACCACTGAACTGGGCTAAAGGACTATCTTGATTATGCTTTGTTTGTAGATTTGTCTCCTAAATGGTGCTTTGCACAATATAGAAATTTATAAATTATAATACACTTATCCTATATAGGTTATTCACAAATGCATTTTTAAATGAAACCAAATGTCTAGATACATTGCAAAAGGAGCCACAGTGTCAATAAACCTTACATCATTTTTGGTACACATCATTTAGGGAAGTAATTGAGACAAAGGTGAAAATGTCAAGCAATTTCTTCAGACATTGTGAAAGTAACTAGCATGGAGAAAGAGAAGTGTTGGGAGCTAGATTATATATTGAAAAGTGTTTTCTGCTGGTCTGGCTTCATTAAACGTAACTTCTATGCTTAATTGTTTACAGGTTTAAAAATGTATGAGAGTTCTGTTGTTTTGGTTGTTTATACCAGTTCTTCTCTTAATGTACTGATGACCTGTTTACTTATACTATTGAGAAGAAATTAAAATAAATATTCTATATTGGAATTTTTAGTATCTGCTGTTGTCAGGCCACTTAAATAACTGCCAAAGAGGTTGGGAATGAATACATTCTAAAATATTTTTTCTTCCATTTGAGATGGAATTGAAAGCTCTAGAGGTTGTTGATGTGTCACCAGAGTGACCTCTTACTCAGATGGGATGAATGACTAATACATTAATTCCTGGAAGACAGACAAGAGGGATTTTAGCAGATATCTGTTCCAGGTGATGAAGTGTTCCCTTTGCCTCATCTATGAACTCCCCCAAACACACATTCATGACAGCATCTACCTATTATTTCACATTTTTGTAGAGACTGTTTGCCAGGAATTGCTTTTACTTAAAAGGACAAAAATACAACAAAAGAAAAAAAAAAGTCGGGCAAAAGAGTGCAGATGTCATTTTCTCTCTTTATCTTCTATTCTTTGTCATCATACATGGGATAGTGTGATTGAGCAAACGCTTTTTCTTCTAAGCCAATATTTCTTCAAGAAACTTATCATTTGGCATATGGCTTTAACTTTGCTTGTCAATTCACAGTCTTTTCTTTTTATTTCATCTTAAAACTAATGTTCTACATAACTCTCAAATAAAGCTGGCATCTTAGACCTCTTTCTTTGTTCCACTAATAATTTCAAAAACATCACTTAACACTTCCTGATTCTTGTCCTTGTTGTTACTATGTCTTACAAGCTGCTGTTGTCCTTTCTCTAACTTCACAAAGGTTCCCTTCTCCAAAGTCAACAGTGCATTCCCAGTGAACAGCCAAAATGTTCAATTTGCCAATTTCTTTTCTTAAATTCTGACCTCCTTAGAGTTTAGCTTATTCTACATTAATTTAGTTCCTCCATAGTTTTCATATTCATATTCTTCCTCTGTCTCTTTTCCTAGTGCATTTCTCTTAACTCATTCCATGGAAATATGTGGGGGTGGGATTGTGCTTTTAATATACCTATCATATAGCTATCTATTCTAACATTTTAAAGCAATACTAAAACATCTGAAAATGATGTAGCTCTGAACAAACTTTACTAGTATAATATTCAGTTAAAATATAAACAATCCAACATGAATGATACACAAGCTTCCAAGATCAGTAGGTTGATTCTGTCTTAATGTTTCACCTGTGTGGTCAGCAAAATTTTATAATGAAATCAACCATCCCTTCCCTTTTCTGTACAGTCTAACTACTTCCTGGGGTGAGATCAAATCCAGTGTCTGAGTTGTACATAATGGTATTATTGACACTGAGATGGTCAGATTTTGCATATACTAATTTGATAGCACTGAGAGCCTTACATCTCGCTCCAGAGGATAGAGGTTAGAATCAGAGATTTGAAGTATGAGAAAAATTCTAAGAAATAGAGAATTTGTCAATCTGACTTTTAATACAGAGGAGAATAATGAGGGCAGTGTATAAATCTGTGTTGACACTCAATAAGGTTATAAGGACAATTCTCTATTCTGTGAGAATTGAATTGTGCCAATATCTGAACTGTCAATGGCAGATTTTTTCCCAGAGTTTTCACTTGAGAAGGTGATGAAGTGGCACCTTGAAATCTGCTTCTTAGTAACTTGAGAAGAAAAATAGATATGCAGTGGAAAACTCCATGTCAACAATAAAAAATAAAAGGAAAATATAGAGAGAGACCTTGGGAATAGCAATAGGAGGGAAACAAGAGAATGTGCTAAATGTATAGAGAAAGGTTTTGTTTTGTTTTATTTTGGTTTGTTTGTTTATGTTTTTGTTTCTTTGGCCAGCAAATGTTAAACATACTAACCAGAATTTCAGACATGGACCTACAATGATATTTTCAAGGACATTAAACCATCAAAGTAAGGTTACAAAAGGCAAGGATTCAATAGCTAGTCTTGAAATGAAAATTACTCTTTCACCAGATTTCTTAGTGTGTTGAGTGTTTTAGTATGTTATTTACTAAATGGAGATTTTAATAATAACATCAGTATCCTAGGATTATTTAGAAATAAAGGATGTTCAAATGCAGAAAATAATTAGAAATGAATACCTGTTCCATAGAAAACTGAAACATTTTCCCCCTCAAGCAGAGTGGAGTAACTCATCCTTGACTCTAGAAGTCCAGAATTCCAGGCAGAAGGATTGCCACAAGTTTGATTTTAGCCAGAGCTGTGCACTGAGAGTTAGAGTTTTATTTTTTTTTAAGTGAGTACCAGAAAACCGTCCAGATTATTTTGCATTGTTAGTTGGTTTTCGAAAACATCAGAAATCCACACACAATGTGACATTTAGTGCTATTTATTCACTTGGTGTTGAGACAGGTCTGCTCCTGACAGCATTCTCTTTCTTGGATTCAAAGAAAAAACTGGGCATCAGTGGAATTGCTCCAGTTGTGGCGAGACAGCCACTAGGCAAGAATTGCCTCATTTCTTCTACAGACATAATATTGTCCAGTAAAATGACACAATTTACAGGTTAGTACAGCTCAGTTCTGCTGAGACAGAATAGGCTAGTTCTTAATTTCCTGTTTCCCTAGGTCTGTCAGATGATCCTGAGCCAGAAGGCTGAAGACAGATGGATGTTCCAACTTACTGACTTACTGGGGCTGTACAGGTAGGCAGCTGTCTCTACAATTTATCTCAGTTCTGGAAGTGGTGTTAGGTTTCCTATATATTTTCAGTTAATGCTGGTCATTCTCAGATTTCTGAACGGGTTGAAAAACTACTTATAGTCTCATAGCCATCCCAGGCTATTTACTTTGAGAGAACAGATTTGAGAGGATGGTTTTCAGATGGCATACTATCTAAAGCCAAGACAGAAGTCAAAGTAGAATCCTAAGTCTTTTAATTTAGGATAGATGACAATTTTCTATCTTAATGACATAAATGATGGACTGGGTATTAGGTCTATCTTACATTTTATAAATTACAAAATAGTAATAGTTGTGTTCTATTTATTTGAGAGAAAGGTTTTGGTTTTTATTAGAACAGAAAGGGGGAAGTGATGTGGATGGACCTGGTGCTGTTTGTGTTTTGATGCTAATTCTGCTTTCCTGGGAGGGGCTAAGGACGAGGAGTGAGTCAAGTACCTCTGTGACTTAATGTGAACCAATCTCCTAATGAATAATGGAGCTAGTCTCTAGGTGAATAGGTGGGAATTCCAGGCTGGATGAAAGAAGAGAGGAAGCAGGATAGAGTTAAATCCTTTAGACAGGGATAGAGGACCAGATGTAGCTGCGAGTGTCTCCCAGTTTCAACGCAGATTCATCAGGATTCACCACCAGAGTATTTAGATTTAATAAGGCTTACAAGCTTTAGGATTACAAGGTTAGGATTTTAGTTGCTGAGCCCAGAGATTATTGAGTTACCATCATTTCTGAACTAAGTTTGTGTTGTGTTTTCCTTCACGCAGTGGCTTGTCTGGGTTCAAGAAAGAAAGATATGGTGGCAAATCTGGAGTTTGCCTGAGGTGCACCACAAAGGCCTTAGAGATTTGAAGCACAGGGTTGACGTGGTAACGGCCCGCCAGTGGGAACCTAGCCAGTTGGGTGGAGAGATTTTGGAGCTCTGAGACTCCACAGGATAAAAACAGGTCGGGCATTGCCTGCCAGTGCATGGCCAGCCAGGCCACGGTGGCAGAGATGCCAGCACAAGTGCTAGAACATGCCGGTTAGTTTTTAATATTTCCTGCAACACAATTCATTTTTCAGAGTTAAAAATTAATGTTGAAAATGAGGTAATTAAACTTTTTTGCAAACCTTTAAATAACTCACAATCCTCTTGGTGACTAATTTTCCTCCTGTTTCATTAATTCTAGATGCTATTCAGTGTGAATGGGTATGTGTTTTATGTTTTGAGTTCTTAATTAGAGTTTCTACTTTTAGAAAGCCATTTAAGATTTAATGAGATTAAATCATTTGGTAGTATAACACTGCAAAATTGTATTCAAACATAAATTATAGATTGGGCACCCCTGTTATTTCTAACAGCACATTCACAAGTAGAACTGGGTAATTTAAATAATTAAAGTTAAGCTGTACTGTCACATGAAAGTAGACATTTTAAAATGAAAATAGTAGACCACAATACTTCATTATAAACAATATCTTTTTTTTTTTTTTTTTTTTTTTTTGCAATCTAACATTTAGCTGGGCAAAACTCCAAATTTCCTGTATTAGCTGGATTTTAAAATAAAATTTCTAGTAACAACAATATTATTTCTCAATAAAATGTATTATTGCTCATTCTGAAAATTTGACTGTAGGTTATCACATGTATATGTTTGTACACAGCCCAGAACACAAGAACAATGCTTACGAGGCAGACACTCTCCACTGCACATGTTCAGCAGGACACTTGACTCACCAACTTGCCAACCATAGGCAGGTTCATTTCTGATCATAAAAGCAATTATTTGAATTTTCTTTGAATTAAGTTCATGTAAGTTTTACTGCTTTGAAATGGTGAAATATCAGAAAGAAATTAATAAATTCAAAGAAATGTAGCTATTTGTTTGAATTTGAATTACATTTTAAAATGTGGTGAATATAAATGAAGAGTGCATGAAAACTGAACAAATGTAAACACCAACAACCACCTCTCCTCATAAAGCCTGTACTCTTATTTCAGTCATTAAGTCGTCTCCAGTAGCATAGTAGCTGACATCACTGCAGGCCCGATGTTTATGTCAAATGTAAACAAGGCACTGCATGTAATGATTGTCTCGTACTAGCCATAGGAACATTTTATTGCTAATCCGTGAACATGTGATCAATAGTAAAATCTTATTTAGAGAAAATCAAATGGGTATGTTCTTAATAATAACCTCATTATTTGATTCTCTAAACCACAAATGACATTTTAATAAAATGTACCAAGAACAAGGGGATGTCAAATGGGAGAGAATATCAAGGACTAAAACAAAGAAACTCTCAAATAATAATATTTTAGAGGGCTGGGCGTGGTGGCTCACACCTTTAATCCCAGCACTTGGGAGGCAGAGGCAGGCAGATTTCTGAGTCGGGGCCAGCCTGGTCTACAGAGTGAGTTCCAGGACAGCCAAGGCTACACGGAGAAACCCTGTCTCAAAAA
>NW_022196901.1:7485813-7497608 GCF_008632895.1 Mastomys coucha | reverse complement strand
AAAATAATAATATTTTAGAGGAAACATCTCTGCTTCTACTCAGATGAAGATACTCCCACAGTGATAGTTATGTTCTAATGAACTAGAATTGTAGTAGTAAGTCACTATGCAAAGAAAGTGCTCTAGTGAATGGAGCTGTTCTTACCAAACCCAGTCATTGTATACATTAGAAAAATGATTTCACATTAGTCTGTACATTTGTTCAGATATCTTTTTTCTCTTCATAAACTATGTCTCTTGGAGTCAGAAACCATGTCCAAATCATAACTGGATCCTAATGGTAACCCACACCCTTAGTTCCAATTTGTACTTGATATCTATTACATAAATGCAATAATATGAAAATAGGATACCTGTACTACTTATACACTAGCAAACCTATGCCATTATTATTCACAAACAAGTTAACTCAAATGTAACAAAAAGAATATAAATATTATGCTATGTATTACCTGGATTCACAACAATAAAATAGATCTAAGTTTTTTTTTAATTTTTTCCTTGTTTTTCTTTTTTGTAGTGTTTTCTTTGTTCTCTTTTTTATTAAAATAATAACATTTATTTTAAAATATATAAATCAGTATTCACATTTTTGTCATCAAAATAATGTATAGTAATTAAGTGCCTCTAAAATATACATGATATCTTCTAAAGCTGAAAATGATATGCACTTAACCAGTTTTTAAAATCTATTTGGAACATTAAGCCTGATAGAACTAGAAAAAAACATCTCTTATGAAGTCCTCTAAGAAATGAAATAGTGACATATTCCTGATTAGATTTTAAAAAATGTTTTATATCTAAGGGAGAATATGCAGTGTAACTGAGGCTTCATAGAATGAACTGGGTAGTGTCCCTTCTGTTCTTATTCTGTGGAATAGTTTGAAGAGTATGGTGATCTGATAGGATGCATGGTATTACTTCAATCTTCTTGTATTTGTTGAGGCCTATTTTGTGATCAATTATATGGTCAGTTTTGGAGAAGATACTATGAGGTACTGAGAAGAAGGTATATTCTTTTGTCTTAGGATAAAATGTTTTATAGATATCTGTAAAATTCATTTGGTTCATAACTTCTGTTAGTTTCAGTGTGTCTCTGTTTAGTTTCTGTTTCCATGATCTGTCCATTGACAGAGAGTGGGTTGTTGAATTCTCCCGCTATTACAGTGTGAAGCACAATGTGTGCTTTCAGCTTTACTATAGTCTCTTTTATGAATGTGGGCACCCTTGAATTTGGAGCATAGAGGTTCAGAATTGCAAGTTCTTATTGGTAGATTTCTCCTTTGATGAGTATGAAGTGTCCTTTCTTATCCTTTTTGATAACTTTTAGTTGAATGTTGATTTTATTCGATATTATAATGGCTACTCCTGCTTGCTTCATGGAACCATTTGCTTGAAAAATTGTATTCCTGCCAGGCAGTGGCAGCGCACACCTTTAATCCCAGCACTTGGGAGTCAGGGGCAGGTGGATTTCTGAGTTCGAGGCCAGCCTGGTCTACAGAGTGAGTTCCAAGATAGCCAGGATTATACAGAGAAACCCTGTCTGGAAAAAGAAAAGAAAAGAAAAGAAAAGAAAAGAAAAGAAAAGAAAAGAAAAGAAAAGAAAAGAAAAGAAAAGAAAAGGGAAATTGTATTCCTACCTTTTACTTTGAGGTAGTGTCTGTCTTTGTCCCTGAGGTGCATTTCCTGTATGCAGCAAAATGCTGGGTCCTGTTTACATATCCAGTCTGTTAGTCTATGTCTTTTTTATCAAGGAACTGAGTCCATTGATATTAAGAGATATTAAGGAAAAGTGATTGTTACTCCCTGTAATTTTTGCTGTTAGAGGCAGCATTATGTTTGTGTGTCTATCTTCTTTTGGATTTGTTGAAAAATTACTTTCTTGCTTTTTCTAGGGTGCAGTTTCCTTCCTTGTTTTCTATCTATTATCCTTTGTAGGGCTGGATTTGTGGAAGGATATTGTGTAAATTTGGTTTTGTTGTGGAAGATCTTGTTTTCTCCATCTATGGTAATTAAAAGTTTTGCTGGGTATAGTAGCCTGGGCTGGCAATTATGTTCTCTTAGGGTCTGTATGACATCTGCCCAGGATCTTCTGGCTTTCATAGTCTCTGATGAGAAGTCTGGTGTAATTCTGATAGGTCTGCCTTCTAGCTGTTTACCTGTGTTCTACTGTATTTCTTTAAGGGAGTTTTTTTATGTCCTTTTTAAAGTCCTCTATCATTGTCATGAGAAGTGGTTTTAAATCAGAGTCTTCCTTTTCTGGTATGTTGGGGTATCCAGGGCTCATTCTGGTGGGAGAACTGGTTTCTGATGATGCCAAGTAAACTTGGTTTCTGTTGTTTATGTTCTTACTCTCGCCATCTGTTTTTGTTGTTGTTGTTTGTTTGTTTGTTTTTCTGGTGTTAACTGGTCTTGCTGTCTCTGACTGTAGCTTGTCCCTCCTGCAAGCCTGTATGTCAGTATTCCTGGGAGACCAATTCTCTCCCAGAAGAATTTGGGTATGGAGAGCTGAGGCACAGGGTGAGATAGAAACAGATAGGATTCTGTCCTTAGCTGTTCCTTGGTTCCTGTGTCCTGATTGCTCTGGGTAGGTTCCTCTTGGGCCAGGAATTTGAGCAGAAATGGTGGTCTTACCTGTGCTCACAGGCTTATTAGCACTCCTGGGAGACCTATTTTCTCTGGGCAGGCGATATTTGGATATGGAACGCTATGGCACAGAATCAGTTCTGGGCACAAGGATTCTGTCCCTTGCTGCTCTTCGGTTCCTTTGTTCTGAGGTCTCCAGGTAGGCACCTTGGAGCAGGAGAGGAGTGGTGGTCTTACCTGTGCTCACAGGTGTGTCCCCACTCCTGGGAGATCATCTCTCTCTGATCTAATAAAAATTTTAAAATATTGAAATAATAAATTTCAAAAACATACCCAAGCAAGAGGATTAAATATTTTTAAACACATTGAGAAGAAAATTTCATTTTCTATCTTATGATACAGCTGAAGCTAGAAGTCTTTTATGTACTGCACTTTTATTCATAAAGACAGGCAGGAAACATCTTGTCATATAAACGATGATATACTGACAACTTTCTCTTCCTAACCCAAGTATACAGTGAGAATTATTGAACCATTTTTTTTCTTGCTATATACCTCTGCCAAGAAAACAGTCCTGAAAAATCTAGTGATCTTAAGGGAGTTCTCGTTTGGGCCAGTTTTGTGGTGAATGAAACACATAATAAATACATTCCTACATTAAAAAGTGAGGATGCAATTCAGAACAGGTGATTGGATCTGGGAGGGTGAAATCCAGGCCAATTGATTCTCACTTGAACCTGGGATTATATGAACTTCTAAATCTCTTCTTGGAATTTAAATGGTCATTTAGGTATGCCATCTCCCTAACTTACTCAGGTGTTTTTTTTTTTTTTTTGGATGCTTTTGTTGCTCACTTTGTCATTAATTTCAGAGAAGTCATTATAATATTTACAAAATGATAAAATCAAACAAACTTCTTTTTCTGCTCATATTCCATTGAATTTGCTTGTAAAACAAATAAATAAAACAACTACAATAAAATAAATGAAACTCACTAGCTATCTTTGAAAAATTCATCCCTGAATTTGTAACTAGAGTTAATGTATAGAGATTCTAAATAAGTGACAGTGCCTCTTATGCTGACAAAGAATGAGTGAGTTCTGGTATAACCTTTTAGAAACAAGCTGCTTAGACTTAGCTGTGTGTCTGGGTTGACTTGAGATAATGAGTAATTCTGTAACTTCCATATAGGAAATTTTGTCATTTACTTACTGACTTCATATAACAATGAATTGTTTACAATTGAGTGTTTAGAACAGACAACATAATGAAAAGCTCTCTGTTTGGCTTTCCTCATTTGGCCACCTGATTTTATTGTCTACATAAGATCACAACCTCATCATAATAAATGGGTACTTAACATGCCTAACAAAATTAAGATATATATATATATATATATAGTATATATACACATATATGTATATATTATATATGTGTGTGTATAATATATACATACATATATATAAAATACACATATATGTGTATATATATATATATAAATGTAATTGTTATTAAGTATATAAACTTGCAGATCATTCCTTGTTTGATGATGAAAAAACACATTTAAAGACTTATTTCCTCCTACCTCAGAGAGTACTATTCAATGGGTTGCTTGTCTTTGGAATTTTCAGAAGAAATCCACAGGGCTCGCTCACTGACTGACAGCCATCCAAAGAAGTGAAATATCACTTCTGTTTCTTTTCTCTTTACCTCTCTTCTTCCTGAACTTTAACTCAGTTAAAAGCTCAAGACAATCAATGCAAATGAAAGAATTGTCCATTTCATCTTGATGAAAAATTCAATCATGGAAGATATATGCATCCTGTTGTGGTTTTACCCAGAGTAAAGAAGATTAAATTATTTCTGTCATGATGACTATATTAGTTTAATGGATCTATTAGGAAAGCAGCATCAATTACTTCTTTGCCATCAATGCATTGGCTCCTTTTCACTAAAACCATTAGATTCTCAAGAGACTCAGGTCTCAGGCAGCCTTCTGATAAATACATCCAAATAATGTTAAAATTATACTCCCCAAAACATGTTTAAAAAAACATTTCATCAAGAAATCTATAAATTTGAATTTTGAAAAATTCTGTCTAATCTATTTATCTGTTATTTTTCCATCTACCTATCACCTTCTATCTGTCTTTTTTTATTGTTGTTCACAAATATATCTGCTCTTAGACACACTTGTTTTATTATAGGAAAACACTACATTATATGTTTTAAAATGTATTTACTTTTTCAATACTGAATTGTTTTTAGATCTCAGCAATTGAGTAAAGTGAGGATGGTGAATAAACATCAATTTGACATACCAATTTCCATTTTTTTGGTATCTATTTGGTGGTTGGAGGGCTGACTCTTATGTAAATTTTGTTTTTGTTTTCTGAAGACCCTTTTTAATGTTTTCAAATTTTCTTGTAATTTCATCACCAGCACATAATTTCATCTTGCTAATATACTTCAGCAGAATTTATCCAAAACATGAATTCATTATTTTGAAGTCGAGTCTTTCAAGATATAGAGGTATGGTTTATAAAAAACTATGAAAAAATTAGTTTCATAGCATTGCTTTGAAATATCTGCGTAGTCTTATCAGAAAGCAGTTGATGGCAAATATTTCTTCTGTCACATGAGGTATGCATATACATGTTAGCAACACATGTGGTCTTACATCTTTTTGGTTATAAATATTTTAACTGATATGTGATGAGAGTTCATTGGGATTATTATTTATGTTTATCCAAGACACTGTATAGTCTTTCATGGGTTTTCTGTATGTTTGTATGTTTTCTTTGGGAGGCATGCCACCAATCCTTTATACACAGATACAGGCTTTTTTATTTAAAAAATAAATATATATGTTTGAATTAATGGTCAAATTTGAAGGCATTGTGATCTATTGTGTACATCTTACTCTGCATAAAACTCAGGTACAAAACAAATTTTTCCTTTTATCTTTTCATATTTTTTCATTAGCTTGGACATTTCATTGTGGGAGAAGGGGTAGACCAATTCTAACAGGCTGAAAGCTGAAGGTTTCTGTGAGATTGGCCTCCTTAAACTATTAGAGAAGTTACACCAGTAAGTCTCAACAACATGGCCTAAATATAATCTGAACAAGCACAACACCAGCAGACACACTCCTGTCAAAGGGAGAAGAATTAGGAGGCCTCAACCCTGGATAAAGAATTCATGCCAACTAAGGAATGTTGCAAGTGGGACAATGGTCTTTCAAGGGACTAGCACAGTAACTGGCTATTTAATGCCATAAGACCACAGTAGGTGTGTAGATGAGACGACGTTTATGGAGAAAAGGGAAGTGGAGAAATGATACACAATTACCTTATCATCTCAGAAACATAAAAACTACATATAGTACAAATTGATGAAAGGATTAATTTGGCTAGCAATGCAAGGGTGCAGTCCATCATCAAGGCAGAGAGGTCATGGACTCAGAATTCTCAGGCAGTGGCCACACATGAAACTATGGTCAGTTAGTATTGACACTGAAATTAATTATTGTGTTTTGCTATCTTCTCTCTCTCTCTCTCTCTCTCTCTCTCTCTCTCTCTCTCTCTCTCTCTCTCTCTCTCTTTTTCTTTCTGAGACAGGCATTCTCTGTGTAGCCCTTGCTGTCCTGAAACTCATTCTGTAGACCAGGCTGGCCTCGAACTCACAAATCCACCTGCCTCTGTCTCCCAAGTGCTGCAATTAAAGGCATGAGCTACCATTGCCTGGCCCTTCTCTTTTTTTCAGTGTGGGATCCTATCAGATAAAGTCATGTCTCCAACAGTAAGAATAGGTTAGTCTATCTTAATTAACCTAACCCATATGAACTAATACAGATTAGTCTAGTGTTTTTACTCTAAGGTGATTCTATATCACATTAAATTGTCAGTCAATATAAACATTCCCATTTATATTATCTAATTTATAACATTATAAAAACAAAAAGTAAATTTGAAATAGCTTTTCTGAAACAAAGATGCTAACAACTTCACTTTTCATTTTTATAAAGTGATTTCTTCCTTCAATCAGGAGTCTTGATTACTTGTCATCCTTCTCTGGTTCCTGAAATACTGGACACCAGCTCCCTCTATTTTACATCTCATAGTCTTATTGAATATTGATTTACAAACCATAAAATACCATGGTCATTTTTCATTCAATGTTCACTCATGTTTGTCTTCAGTTAGAATGAAAGAAAAATATTCTCCTCTGAAAACTGTGATCTCAATTTTCTTATTGTCTTGGTAGCTTATTATATCACACTTGTCTCTTGACATTTGTTGAAACATCTACAGACTCAGCCAACAATAAATTCTCTGCTGGAAAAATATCTGTAATAGTGTTGCTTACTAGTTCTCATTTAAAAGAAAGCAAACAAATAATCAGAAATAATGCCTTTTAATGACTGTATCAATATTCTAAGGATGGTAAAATAAATATTTGTAAAGAATGGTAAAAGTGAAAGTTATTACCAAATCACAGAGGGCCTTAACCCAATAAAGATTTTACAACCCAAATTTTGGAATTGCTTGTAGTAAAGCAGACAAGAAATTCCTTATACATAGTATCTTAGTTACATTTCTAATTCTGTGAAAAGACATCGTGATCAAGCAACTTTCAGAAAAAAAAGTATTTATTGGAATTTAGAGTTTAGAAGCAGGATCCATGATCATCATATTGGAGAATATGACATCAGACACATAGGCATGGTGTTACAGAAGTAGCTAGTAATTTTCATCTTATCTGCAAGTAGGAGGGAGAGAGAGACAGAGACAGAGACAGACAGAAAGAGACAGAGACAGAGAGACAGACAGAAACAGAAAGACAGAGAGTCAGAGACAGAGAGACAGAGAGAGACACAGAGTCTAAGAGAGACAGAAAAACAGACAGAGACAGGTAGAGACAGATTAAAGACACAAAAGACATACACAGAGAGAGAGACAGAGAAACTAAGAATGATGTGATTTTTGGAAACCTCAAAGCTCACTGCCAGTGACATACCTCTTCCAACAATGCCACACTCTTTCACAAAGGGTCCCACCAACTGGGTCCAAGTATCCAAAAATATGAATCTATGAGGGCCATAGATAGGAACCCCACTTCATACCTTGGTCTTTGTGTTTTGTTTACAGCTGATTGAGAACAGAATTGACAGTGACCTTGAAGCCTAGTCTTCAGAAGCAGGGGGTTTGATTTTGACATATTGTGTTCCAAAAGGTCTGTTAAGCATTGATATTTATTCTAAGGATGAGGTCTGAAAAATGATAGATTACCATCTATAATGTTGAGTAAATAATGTGCATGGAAAAGCAAAAGATAGAGAGAGAAGCTAGTGAACAGAATCTATGAAACACAGAAGTAAAGAAGCAGAGTCTAAATACTAGAAAAAAAAGAGCATAATATAGTTTAGAACTGTGAGGGAAATGGCAATAAATGAAATAAAATGAGAAAATATGCTCTAAAATATAAGTAGAAAGAACCACACATCTGAGGTTGATATGCTTGTAGGCTCCCAGTGTATCAACATAAACATAATTTGTATATTCAAGCTGCTATGGACATCTTGGACCCATTGGATTCCCCATGAGTCTGAAAGAAATATCTTTGAGATCATTTCTTCCTTTTCCTATTGAGACAAATATAATTGATACATGAGGCTAAATTCATACTGAAAAAAGATTTATTTTGTCATATGGCAAAGGGTAGAAAGTCAGGTTTTCAATTTTCCAGTCTGACCTAACCCAGTAGTGACTGCAAAGTTCTGTTCTGGTGACTGCATTATACGTGGAAATCTGCTGCAAGGGCTTCTGGAAATGTCTTTTATACTTCAGGTGAAAATGGAAAAATCCATCTGGAGAACTTTTCCCACCTACTTTATTCTTTTCAGGCATGTTTTTTGGCTAGGTAACAGTCACTCTGGGCTCATAGAACCTTAAGCTAATGTGCCTGCAAATGTAAAGCTGAAATGCAGATGGAACCATGACCTGATGTCATACAGATGCTAATTCTACCTAAAAATCTCTACATTGAAGTGCTCTCTCTCTCCATGTGTATATATATATTTAAAACTAACACATCAAAATTGCATTTGAATAGACATTTTCAGAAAAATGAAAGCTGTGAGAGTATGTTATCTGAATATAATGCTAAATAAATGGGTGCACACAAAAGCTACTTAATTCTTAAATAAATGTTACTAAATGACTCATTGTAATTTAAATTGACAATAATAAACATGTCACATAGGACTTATGGCATAGAAGGAATTAACTCAGTAGAATTATCCATAATCATAAAGTTAACAATAGGATAAATGAGATGATATGACTTTACTAATTTAAATGAGAAATTTGAGTATCAGGGGATGTTACACAACATACATTTTAAATAATATTTCAAGTTGGGAATCACAATTTTTGATACAATCTCCAAATAGGACAATTATATAATTAACCATGAAGAGTAAATATAGTCTGTAGTCTTAAAATGAAGTATATTAAGTATTGCTATATATTAGTGAAATTTAAAAGGTAAGATTATGTGTGTGTTTCTCTCTCTCTGTGTGTATGTGTGTGTATGTGTGTGTGTGAAGATGTTATTATACTTAAGTCCATAAAGAACATTCATTTCTAAATCAGTAAAATCTCAAGAGTTAAAACACTTACAATACCATTATGACCAGGATTTGTGCCACAAAATGACATAGTGACTTGGCAATATATTTTTTACCTTTCTTGTAAAAGCCAAATGTATTTTGATATTTTCCAAAGGGAAATAAAAGTAGATGCCTATCAATGACATTCATATATATTCACAACTGCTTTATTTGTAATAGATATCAATTGTAGGAGTAAATGCAGACAAATATGTAAGTAGAAAGACTAGTCCATCAGCAGAATGCAGCAGGCTCTAGCATGAACCATAATATGCACAGCTCTCAAATACAACAGGAATCAAAAGAAGCCAAATCCAAGTATCTGATACCATGTGATCACTGTACATGAAAACATAGAAAATGTGAATTAAATTTTTGTCGCAGAAATTAACTTACTAGGTTTTTTTTTATGGTGAATATATGGGAGCAAATTAGTTGAAAGAACTCAGGAAGAAATTTCTAAAGTGACAGAAATCTTCAATTCTTTCTGATACCTGTGATACATTTACATTCCGTTTCCACCAAGGCAACCCAGGCACAAAAGTCATGTATTTTCTCTCCTTTCACAATGATAGTACTGGATCATCAGAGATTCACATTCTGTATTAAGTACCAGGAGGGGCAAGTGTTTGGGGTCTGGCAAACATGCAATTGAGGGTGAGACTACTGTAGTTTTTAACATAATTGGCTGGTGCTAGATAGACGCTAAACCATAAACTTAACTTCTGCTTTCCTTGTGATTGGTCCTTGTTAGGCAGGGAGGGCTTGTAACATGGAGGTGCAGATTTGCTGGGAGAATAACCTAGAGACGCAGGTCTTGTTGAGGGGTAGCCTGGAAACTGGTGCTAGGTACTGGCCCGTTAGTTTACTTGAGTTCAAACTTAGATCAGGTTCAGTAAGATGGAGTCTGAACCCCAAAAAGTTGGTCTCTCAGTTCTACTTGGAATACCAAGAGAGGCCAGAAATTTAGTCAGAGGATACTTAGAAAGAACATTAAAAAGGGGGAGATAGAACATAGAACACAAGAGTATAAAGAGTTAAGGATGATAATAGAGCTGAAGTCATTAGATTTGAGTGGGAACTAGGAGGCAGGGTGTTAGCATTCTATCTAAACTCCGCTCGCACAGTTACCTGGCAACAGCCAGGCAGGCCTGACCCACCATAAAAGAGACTGCTTGCCCCTCCTCCTTCTCTTGTTCCTTTCTTGCTCCCTTTCTCTTCCCTTACTCCCCTCTCTCTCTTTCCCCTTCTCCCTTCTCTCTCCACTTGATCATGACTGCCCTCTACTTCTGTACTGACTCTGCATTTCTCTGCCTCTACTACTCTCTTAATTCCCCTCCCCATATCCTGAATAAATTCTATTCTATACTATACTGTAGTGTGGCTGGTCCCTCAGGGGGAAGGGATGCCTTCCATGGGCCCGCTGAGACATCCCTTTCCCCCATACCTGACTACACCTCCATAGAACATATTTCTTTCTATCTTTTTATAAATACATCATATGGTTCTGTGACTTGGATTTAGAAACTCTACAGGTTTGCATCCCACCCAAGCTATGACTCACATAGAGATCCATTATTGCTAGCCCAGAACTGGTAAGCCCCACCTATCCACTGGTCAGAGTATCCATCCACATGATCCCAGAAGAGAGTTTTTGAGCTCAGAGCTACCCCTGTGTTGTCCTTGAGGTTGGGAGACATTCAGTCTTTCACTGACCCTTGTTCTAGTACTTATTCCCTTGGGTAAGTCATTCCCCTCTCCTTTTGAAACAGTTTGTTTCTTGTGACTGACAATCCCAGAAAAAAACTGCTCTCTGGCTCAGGAGCACTGGCTCCGAGTGTACTCCCCCAGGTCCCCACGAGATGATCTGATGGTCTAGCTTGTGCTCGAATCTCTCTGGTTATTAATAATGTGCTCAGTATGCTGGTAGGGGCAGTTAATAACTCTATTCTCTCACCGCTGGGTCAGTCTTTGCTTCTCTCTTCCCCCTCACTCACTGCAGCCCCACTGCAGCCACTAGGTTCGCCACCTGTAAAGCAGGTCTGGCCATGCCCCTGTCAGGGACTCTATCTATCTACTGCCCTTCCCCCTCTTGCATTTGCCGGTGGCTTTGCCACAGGAAAAGTGGTTCTGCCCCCGCACCTCCTCTTGAGTCTTGCCAGGGACTCCTTTGTGAGGCTTGCTTTCCCGTGCGTGGTGGACAATCACCTACTGCCCCTACATCTGTGCACTCTCTCCTATGCTCTGCCCAAAGCTGTGGAAAAAGCAGCTTCCGCCCTGCTTGGCCCTATCTGCCCCTGCTGCTGCCTTCACTTCTTTCTTTGACCACTCTGAGATCCTGCTTGCCTGCCCACTATGGCAGCAAGAAAAACAGCCATCACCTTGTCTAAGAAACAAGGGAGCCTCTCTCTGTCTTTCTCTGTCTCTCTGTCTGTCTCTGTCTCTCAGTCTCTGTGTCTCTGTCTCTGTGTCTCTGTCTCTGTCTCTCTCTGTCTCTCTGTCTCTGTCTCTGTCTCTCTGTCTCTGTCTCTGTCTC
>NW_022196901.1:7481849-7485033 GCF_008632895.1 Mastomys coucha | reverse complement strand
CTCCCCCTCCCTCTAACCCACTCTGCCCAGTACTTATAAAGTAAAGGCAGGCTAGTAGTGCGGTTTGCCACACCCACAAGAATAGTGTGCACATTGCTGGGATACAGAAAACTACTTCCTAACCTACCAGGACTCCAACAGCAGGAAGCACTGTGTCTTGGCTTCCAGCTGCTGGAAGGAAGTCCCACCCTGTGTCCCATGCTTCCAAGGCCCTGTTCAGCAGCAGACCATAGTGTGGCTGGTCCCTCAGGGAGAAGGGATGCCTTGACATGGGCCGCTGAGAGAGACATCCCTTTCCCCCATACTTGACTACACCCCCATAGAATATATGCCCTTTCTACTTATCTTTTTATAAACACATCACAGAGTAAACAGGGAATATTAACACTCATGGTCTTTTGAAAAAGCCACATGGAAATCTGCTACTATAAAAATTTCATAAAATGCCCGGCAGTGGTGGCGCACAACTTTAATCCCAGCACTTGGGAGGCAGAGGCAGAGGCAGGTGTATTTCTGACTTCGAGGACAGCCTGGTCTACAGAGTGAGTTCCAGGACAACCAGGGCTATACAGAGAAACCCTGTCTCAAAAAACAAACAAACAAAAAGAAATTTCATAAAATATATCCTGCTACATATGCAGAAATTTTATAGGAGTGGCCATATTACAAGTAATTCCTCCTCCTACCAGATTAAATACCCAGTTCCAGGAATGGATCACCTCTTGGTGAAATGTTAGCAAATAGGTTCATAAAAATACCCCCTCTATCAAATTAGAGAATATTCTAAGTAGGGGTTACCTTCTAGAAATTGACAGTGGCACCCTAATGCTGAAGATACCACAAATTTGAATCAGGGAACATAGAGATATTAAGGTGGTACTCAACTTCAAGCTTCAACTCTATTGTCTACAATGTGATATGTAGGCTGTTAGAGGAGAACTGTTAGCATCAGTTTGACCCAGATGTGAACCCTTAGAGCCACAATGATTGGAATGACAAATTAGGCCCTCTTTTTGAATGGTAACATACATATGGTTGGAGTACCCAAACAAATATTTGGATTAATGGCCTGTTCCATGAGATGAAACCTATCTCTAGAAATATTAAATATACCAAGAACTTGTGGCTAGATAAATCAAAGTTCTTCGTGGAGAATGAAGTACTCTTAGTTTGTCTAATAGATTTAGTATTAAAACCATTCCTAGTGACTTATTTCTACACCCATAGATCAGAGTCTCTCAGACCTCTAAAGAAAAGGCTCTATTTGTTGTAGGAGAAAGCAATTAATACAGAGCCCTCAAACATTTCAGCAGGAAGAATAAAACATACTGTCCAGTACTCAGCTGTAAATAAGACATTTGTATTTCATGCCTATGCTCAGCAAGTTTTCTAGATGTGGGCCAGAAAGCTTAGGAAGGCCAACGTTGTAGATAACATTGAGAAAACTCTTTTCCAAACACATGGAAAATAAGCATATGAATTCACAACTATGTGATAGCATGTATAAGATATATAAAAATTACAGAGCTAGAAAAACTACAGTGTATATGAGGAAAGTAGGTATGTAATCCCACCAGTAGCTGAGAAGCTATTAGCACTTGGTAGCTGTTGAGAAGGAAAAGTCAATATTTTGATAGTATGACTCCTGGTAGACTGAGCACACAACAGGGCAGGGTACAATTGCAAGACAAGTTAAGCATTAAAAGCTGGAGAAAGATGAAAAACAAGAAATCACCTCAAAGTTAGGTGGGAAGGAGAGGTAGGGTTGAGAGGGGGTAGTAAGTGAAGGGGATGTTGGGCAGTCACATGTCCCAATACATTATGTAAAGTTTTCAAGGAATTAATAAAATATCTTCCAAGCCTATGCAGGTGCAATAATATCAAACAGCTAGAATGTATGTGCATTGTGCATATGAATTATCCTTTAACAAGTCAGGAGTTAATTAGGTAATGAAGGTAATCTTGATGAATGAGGTTCCTGCCTTTACACAAAGGCACACAGAAGTCTCTGTCTATGTTCCTGTCTCTGTCTGTCTTTGTCCCTGCATGTCTCTATCAGTCTCTGTCTCTATCTCTCTTCCTCTCTCCCTCCTTCCCTTCCTTGTGCTTTATAGTTTTTTCTTCTATCCACCCTTCCTTTATTCTCTCACCACACTATCTCCTTCATTCTCCCTTTGCCCTTTTCATCCCTTTCTCCTTCTTTCCCCTCCCATCTTCCCTCTGGTTTTCTTGTCCTCTCCTATTCTACTCCCCCTAGGCTCTTCTTCGAGCTCCTTTATGCACTCTCCAGTCTCCATTTTCTTCTTTCTTCTCTTGCCTCCCTGCCGTCTTTCCTTCTTTTTTGTCTCCGCCTTTTCCCATACTTCACCATTTTTGCCTCCTCTGACATTCACTATCTCTTTCTCTTCTCTTTTTCTCCTTTCTCCTTTCCTTTTATGTTTTTGCACCCACATTCTTCCGTCTCTTTCAATCCCCTCTTTCTCTATCTTTTCTTCCTTTATTACCCAAGGAAACATTAAGGCAATATCTATGATCAGAAATATGGCTTTCAATAAATATTTTTTAACCTAGGAATGAACCCATATTCTTTGATACTATACTTAGAAAAAAAAAAACTCTTTGCTTGCTAAATCACCTACTTTACAGTATTCCATTATAGCAGCCAGAAACTAGCACTTCACAAAGAAAGTATCAAAGGAAGAAACAGGCAGCCACATTGCAGTGAACATCAACTCTGAAATATGTTCTTTCTGATCTATGCAGCTTGGATAGTGAGTTTATTTCCATAAATGGTTAATAATCCATGTTAAAAATATGAAAAATATATTTTTGAAGTGTTTATATAATATCCATTAACCTTGTAATCCTTTCATTGACAGTACCTATGGAGCTTGGTTTACTCATCCTGTTTGTGGGAAGCCATTTGAAAATATTGGGACATATAGAAAAATGGGTATAATTGATCCTCTTATTTTGTGTAGTTTCAGAGACTATTTTGTTGTCTTAAGCTTATTTCAAAATTACATTTATATTTTATTCAATAATTACATAGTTTTTTTTTTATTTTTGCCTGGAAAAATAGATTACATACCATTTAATGTTAGAATAGAATTACCTTTAAAAGCAAATATTTCATATAAAATTTTAATTTCTCCTTAATAATTTTTGCATCTATCAAATATAT